>NC_134952.1:27624564-27679564 GCF_965638725.1 Aptenodytes patagonicus | reverse complement strand
TTCCCCCCTCCCGGTACTAAAAGTCTTGCCGAGGAAGCCGCGAATTTTCTGGGGTGCTTTCGGCTCGCCCCGCCCCGGCTGTCCTGAGCACAACCCGCCTCGCCTCCCGCGGCCGGCAGGGAGGGACGGGGCTCAGCGGCCGGGGAGACCCCGACCGGGGGACGGGGCCCTTCGGGCGGGGGCTGCTGGGGCAGCCGAGGCGGGAAGAGGCCGGGCAGCGGCCGAGGAAAGCTTTCCGCGGCGGGAGCCCCCCTCCCCCGTGCTCCCTGCCCGGATAAAGCCCTTCCTGACAGGGGAGGGAAGGGGCAGGCTGCAGGGCAGGGGCTTCCCTTTGGTCTCAGTGTGTGTTCTGTAAAGTTGTGACAGATTATTAGTAAAGGGAGGGGTTTCACAGTTTGATGAAGATATAACACACTCTGGACTATCCATCCTTCGGGCTCATTCATCAGAGGCAGAGGCAGAGAGAGGGGGAGAGAGGAGCTCTGTTTCTCTCCCCCAGAGCAATTCATCACTGCGGCTGAATCGGGGAGTTTTGTCCTCCAGCCACCCGCTCCCCTGGCCGCCGTCCCGGGACCCCTGCTCGGTCAGCTCCGGCCCAGACCGGCCCCGCGGGGGGGGCCGGGGCTGCCCCCGTCTCCCCCCGCGCCCGGGGAGGGACGGCCGTCACCGCGGCCGCGGGGCTGGCGCCCCTGGGCCGGGGAGAGCGGGCACGCACGGGGGTCCCGGCGACCCTCTCCCCCCCGAGGGAGAGATCCGCCTGCCACAGGATAGACGTAACGCTTCGGAGAGGAAAGCTGAGGTGCCGTGTAGAGGAAGCAGGAGGGGCGGAGAGGGACAGACGGACAAACAGCTAGATAGATATGGATGGGGCGAGGATGCTCCTACGGCAGCCTTTTGTTTGGGAGTGAGTGATCCTCATTGTTTGTCGACGCGGAGAAGAGAGGAAATTAATTGCAACCAATTAATAATTAATCCCGTTTAAACAGCTTTATTATCACCCACGAACGAGAGGGAATTGGTCTGATAACCCCCCGAAGACCGAACGTCAAGTTTAACCAAATAGTTATTGCTTTATCAAACAGAGTCTGCAAATAAATTAATCAAAAGCAAATATGTTCTTTGTGCGGCTCATTTGCCGGTAATGGATGGATATGAAGATTTGCCGATATTATTGTCTGTCATTCAATCTAACAAAGTGAACATTTATTGCATATATATTAAAAATTATCCCTTAATCGAGTGGGGCTGGGGTTGCAGTTATTGGAGTCTTCCCAGAGGTGAAGTCCCCTTGGATAGGAGCGGGGAGGGCTGCTCTTCGCCTCCCGTGCGATTCCCTTCGGAACATGTTTCAAAATTGCTTTAATCCACCGCTAAATTGAGCTGTTTTACTAACTGTCCACGATATCATAAACAGTTTGAGGAGCTAATGGACGAGATGTTATAAAAATAGTGGACGTAAGGCACAGAAGAGGCGATATATTCGCCCAGGAGTGATGGCCGGGGACCCGGCCACGGCGAACAAGCCCTCTTTGTCTCCCCCTTGCTTACATCATTTTCTAATTAGGCATAAAATTGTCTTCATACACTGGTATCGCTGGCTTCATAAACATAACCATTATGGTTCATAAGGACCCCATTGTGGGGAGCCCCTCTCAAAATAGAAAAGGATCTGGAGAGGCCCAGAGAAAAAAACATCCCCTTTGTTTTCTCTTTTGAGAAGACGGATGGGCAATGTCACGCAGATGATTACTTTGGACTATTAAATTGTCAGAAAGGAAGAATTTCCCTATTAATAAAGGGATTATGGGGAAGCGATGGAACTGGATGCTAGGGGCTGGCGAGGCGCGGTGCAAGGCGCGGGGTGCGCGGGGATGGCGGGGCGCCGCGGGGGGAGCTCCGCCGCCCGGCCCGGCACGGCCCGGCACGACACGGCCCGTGGGAGCCGTGGGCTTCCCGCCGGGGCACTCCCGGGAGTGAGCCCGGCCGTGGCTTGGTGCCACGCACCCGCGGAGCAGCGGGCAGCCCCGGCCCCGGCGCCGGGATAACTGGATGGAGATGGATGGAGCCGCCTATCGCCCCCGACGCGGTGTCAGCCCCCGGACAATTACTGTCTCCAGAGGGATGGACAGACTGACTGACACTGACCTCTGCCCACGAGCCCACTGGCGGCCCCGAGGAGCTTATGTGCAATTTGCTGGATTTCGTTTACAATAACCCGACTTGACATAAATAACTCTCCATGCTGTGTCTACGCCCGCCTGACCTCCTGAACTAGCGCGGAAACACTGCCGTATTGATCAGGGGCGCGGGATTCTTTTTTTCTTTCTTTCTTTCTTTCTTTCTTTTCTTTTCTTTTTTTTTTTTTCTCTCTTTTTGGTCCGTGAAGACCCACTCACTCCGTCCCCCGGTCCGTGCGCTCCCCCGAGCCGGACCCAGGCCGGTCCCCGCATTGAGGCGGCAGCAGGACCCGGCCGGTTCCCCGCGCAGCGCTGAGCCGAGCCCTGCTGAACCGGGAGAGCGGTACTTTTTCCTCGGACCCCGTTTTTCCTTTAGGGCGCTTCCTTAACGTTACAAAGCGGTAGGAGTTAAATTTCATGTCGCGACAGCCAGCAGCGAGTCGCGACACCCCGCGGAGGGCCGACAGGGAAGCCCCGGGGAGGCATGGGCTCCCTGAGAGCCCCCGCTCCCGCTCCCTTCTGGCTCTCCCGCCCCTCCCCGCACCGCCTCCCCGCCGGTGCTCGGGGCCAGACCTTTGTCTCGGCCCCTGTCGGGAGCTCCGCGGGGGCGTGCGGAGAGGGACGGAGGAAGAAAAAATAATCGGGATCGAAAGGGAAAGGGGGTTAAAGGGACTCCCCGGCAGAAGCCTCGCGGAGCGGGGCTGGTGTTATCCATTTAGCGTGACATATGGAAATCTCCCGGCGGACCCACAATTAAAGGAGCCGGCCCTCCGCCCTTTATTCCCCGCTAACTTTTGTGTTAAATGTTAACAACCTGGCGCTATCCATTCTGGCTCTATTACCAAGTGAATGTTGACTCCAAGGCTGCCTTCCTTTCTGCCTATTCTGGGGCTGCCTCCCACGCAGATTTATGTATTTTTGATATTAAATTCTTTCTGTCATTAAGCCTGCTCTCTTGTTGACTTTCATTGACCCCTGCCCTTGTCCCCATACTTTTCCATATTTAATACAGGAACATTTTTGCCGGTGCCCTCCCCTCTTTGTTACCTCCCGGCTGACTGCCGTCCCTAATGGCATGTGCTGTTTGCTCTGTTGTTGAACTTGGTAGGGTCACATAGTCTTGTGCTGTGATATCCTCCGCATTTCCAGCCCTGCGATTCTGGGGAGGTGCCTTGTGGAACAAGCCTTTTTTTCCCCTAGCTACCGGCTTCCTAATGACTTAAGCAAACACCTTCGCTAATGATCCCCCGGGCTCCCTAATCCCCTCGGGGTTTTGTTTAGCTGAACTCCTAGTGCTCTGCCTGTCCCACTGGTAGCGTGGCCTCTCTGACCTGAGGCATCGCAGCTCTTCTCCTTGGAGCGGGCTGCCTTGTCCAGCTCCGCCTGGGCCAAAGGCCAGGATCATGGGAGCATTGCATGCCACCAGCTGCTTGAGGTGACACCGAGTTACAAAGAAGAACCGCCAAAGGAAACTTCGGCTCACACAGGCAAATGAATGTGTTCATTTATCTCCTCTGACTCCGCGGTTCGCGGCGTGCCTCGGCCCTACAGCTTGGCTGGGGGAGCGGGTAAATATCCTTCCCAAGAAAGATTGGCTCACTTCTCCTAGGCCGGTCTGTTCAGTATCATTATGTGACCGGTTTTCAGAATTGAAGTTGCCTGGTGTTTTGATTCTTCCCTGCCTGTGCAGTTGTGCCCTGGAGGTCCCTTCAAAATGGATGCTAATTGTTGGGGCTGCACACTGCTGCCTGCTAAAATGCCCCAGAGCTCCCAGGCCCTGCTCCTCAATGGCTTAATTGACAAGGACTTGTCTGTATTTAGGAGCAGCTGGTCCAAAGCATTGGCACATCAGTGCAATCTTAACACAGCATCCCTAGCCTGGAGGAGTATGAGGGTAAACGTGGTTAAAATGAAGGAAGATTTATAGTCGGCCCCCTTGGGTAATGCGACAGAAGACAGCTACCAAGATTTTCCCTAGTAGGGGTTTCATTCATCAGCTTCCCAGCCTTGGTAACGTGTCTAGGAGCCACGTTCCAGCCATTATTAATAATAGGAGGTGGCCATTTAGCACAATTAGGCAGGTGACAATATTCCACAATAATGCGTGGCCCGAAACGAGACGGGGAGCCGCCAACAAACAGATCGGTGGGCGAGCAGCGCCGGCGCTCTGCGCCGCAGCCACGTCCCGAGTGGGTCCGGGCTGGTCCAGGGGGCAGCGAGCGCTCATCTACCTGCGAAGCCCCCAGCCCCGCAGCTCAGTGCGTTGCCAGCTAAATCCTAGCAGGCACCGCTTTACCCTCCTCCTACGAGGAGGGCTGGGAAAGAGCTTCTCCCGCCGAACTGCCTCCTCTAAACCCTGGATGCAATCCTCTGAAGACACATGCCGGGTTAAAAAATCATCCTCCGTTGCGCCTCCGAATTTTAAATTAAGGCTGTCTTTCATTTCGCATGCAGAGCTGAAATACATGTATTTTTTCACACTCTCTTTAAACGCTTCTTCTCGTGAGCTTCCCGTTCACACGATTTAAACTTATTTGATTTCTAAACGGGAACGGCTGGGTTTATTTTCTGCACAGGGTTATTCAGCGTTTTACAAAGAAGGTTTATGGCGCGGCTTAAAACTAAGGGGTTTTTTGTTGTTGTTGTTTTGCAATGTGTGGGAAATACTTTTATGTTCACACAGTTCGCCCCATGAATAGGGATAATAGGTTCGGGATCCTCATTGAAATTTGAAGTTTTTAAACAGAAATTCCCTAACTTTTGCTCGTTTTCTCAACTTTTTTCGTAGGAACAATGCCAACATTGAAGCCCTCGGTTGGAGTCTGCACAGTTGGAGATCTTTGGTGCCATTTTAGACATCTTTGGATTTCATCAATCAAACTGACTGCAATTTTCCATAAAAACCCTGAATTTGGGTCAGAAAGTGGGCAAAGCAGATAAAGATCGTTCGAGCTGTCTTATAAGATGATAAATAGATATCCTTTCAGTCCAACAATGCAAGAAGTGCAGTTTTGTAATTCACTTCCATTGGTTTTGAATGCAGTGAGTCGAAACAATTTATACATGTTTTCCCATGGTTAGAAGATGTCTTTACATACTTGTCAATAGTAATTTGACCTTTTTCCCTACTGAGCTACGAAGAGGTGCTTTTCTTTTTTTTCCTTCCAGAGTACAGAAAAGGGTTGTTTTGGATTGGTTCCCCCCCCCCCCCCCTTTCTTTTAGCGACTAAATCAATAGGTTATTTCTTCTTATCCCGAGGTTTAAGCAGATGGTACGTGGTTCGTCCCAGCTCACCACTCTGCCGAGGAGGTATTTTGCTCCGTGCCGCGGTGAGCGAGCGGCCCGAGCGAGGTTTTAC
The DNA here is from genome assembly GCF_965638725.1 of Aptenodytes patagonicus. Classification (NCBI taxonomy): domain Eukaryota; kingdom Metazoa; phylum Chordata; class Aves; order Sphenisciformes; family Spheniscidae; genus Aptenodytes; species Aptenodytes patagonicus. The sequence goes on along the minus strand of NC_134952.1, from coordinate 27,674,028 downwards.
CCAGACCTGTTGGATTTGCGCAGTGTATTCTTGAACTTGGAGAATGTTCTTTCATCTAAGGGGGGAGAAGCCCTAAAAGTCTCGGGCGGAGACCTCGGTGGATCCTGCCAACCTGCCGCAGCTGGCAGAGCCCTGCCGTGAGGCCTGGGTTTTTGGGTACCCGAGGGGAGGGTTTCTGCCTCCCGGGTTTCTGGCCGCTCCCGGACTCAGTCCCACAGCTCCCGGCCGGAGGGAGGAGGAATATCTTGCAGGGGAAAGTCTGTGCTCGGGCCAGCCCGTTAGATGCTCCACGCATCCGGGCGGGATTGGGACGGGCAGCTCATGTCGTAAGGGTGGCCCGCGGAGGTGTGGAAACACCGTTAGCATCACCAGCACAGGGCATCGGTCTGGAGGTGTTTCGGAAAGTAAGCTAAGAGCATTGGCCTGGGTCTGCAGGATGGGGAAACCGAGGCACGGAGCCGCTTTCCCACGGTTGGGTCCGGGAGGGGAACCGCACGGGCTTCCGGGGGTTGCCCGGTGCCCGCTGGCTCCTGCCCATCGCTACGAAGCGAACGACCCTTCTGGGAAGAGGGCGGGCGAGAAGGATATATATTGAGAGGCTTGAACTCCTCCATTTTCCCCGGGGTTTGTCCCCGGGGGGCGGCCCACCGGGTCCCCACGCCCTGCCGGCGCCCAGCCCGCCCTGTCACCCGGGGCAGACTGCCGCAAACCGGCCCCAGTCCCAGGCGGAGGGAGCAGGAAGGTGGTGGAGGGAGGAGGACCGGAGATACGGCATTAGCTTTTGCTTTTCCTCCCTGCGCCTTGAACACGACAGGCCTGCTAAGTGCTGAACACTCCCCGCTAATGGATAATGACCTGCGGTGTGCAGCTGCCTCCTTACTCCTCAGATAAAGGCTGCTTTTACTATTAATTGCATTTGTAACATGAGCGCAGTAGGTTCCCAACTAAAACAACACAGAAACGGCAGCATCCGCGTTGCGGCGGGCACAGCCGCCCTCCCGGAGCACCCGGACCCTTCTGCAGAGCGCAGACGGGGTCCCCGGCCTCTCGCTGTCCCTTGGGGGGACAATCCGAGGGGAGGAGGTGGCCCAGCTGCCCGACAACCTTTCTGCCTCTTTGCAAAGGACCACGTGTAAAGGCGGAGGGAAAGGATTAAAGCAGCTCGTGGCCACTCGTGGCTTCCCACGGGCCCCGTGGGTGTGAAGCAGAGCAATTCACGCCGTGAAGATTTCGGGGCTGCGAACAGTTCCCCTCCCTGAGGCGGATCTTGGGTGAAATTCCAGCTGAACGAGATAAAAAACATCTTTTTTGTTTATTTTTTTTCTCAAGCGAAGAGACGTTTGTTGTCCGCCCTCCTTCCAGCTCTTCTGCAGAGCCGGAGGGAGGCAGGGAAGGAGAGAGGGAGGGAGGGAGGGAACGATGCTCCGCAGCGGCGGCCGGAGCCGCAGCTGCCGCGAAGCTGAGCGGGGCTTTGCCCGGCGAGGGGGAGCGGAGCCCGCGGTGCCGTCCGGCTCCGGGCACCGGGGCTCAGCCGAGCCGTGTGCGGGGCCAGGGGCAGATTAGGAACCGTGCGGGCACGAAAGCAAAGCCCCCGGGGCAGCCCTCCGCAGCTGCAGTGGGGCTGCGGGGGGCTTTGGGACACCTCAGCAGAGACAAAACACGTCTTCGGACTTGAGCTGCTTAAAAAATGCCTCTGTGTGTGTTTATAACTCCGCAGCAGGAACTTAGCCAGAGACACACGGCAGCAGTTACGCAAGATTTTGGGGACAAGCCACTGATATTCGGGTTGCGGTTATAAATAGCTCAATGGAAATAGTAATCTGATTCTTAGGGAGCCTTCCACTCCGTGCTAAACGTCAAAAGTCACGCCCTAAACAGATAAAGGGATTTCTTCCTTGCCTCGTTGCTTGCTTTGTCCCTACGCGAAGCCCCGCGGGACTGCGGTGCCGCTGCCCGGCCCGCTCCCGGCCGCGGGCGCGCAGAGGCGGGCGACGCCGAGCCGTCGGCGGGGAGATGCGGGGCCGGGGCCGGGGCCGGAGCCGTCCCCGCGACCGTGTGCCGCCCCCTCCGCGACCCCTGCTTTCTCCGTTTTTTTTTTTTCTTTTTCCTTTTTCTTTTGTTATCTTTTTTTTCCTTTTTTTTTTTCTTTTTTGATTTTCCCCTCCTTCAGTCTTATCAGGCAAATATTTAAGGACACACTTGAAGCTAAAACTGGCCTTAGAAATGTCTGCTTAGACCCTTCCCTTTGTCAGTGAGTATCTCTTCAACCACCGCTGCTCGGTGCCTCCCAAGAGGGAAGGGGCTGGCAGAACACCTCTGAGGGAGACCTCGGATGTTTTCACACGAGGAGCGCGGCTCACGCACCTGCTGAGCGGGGCGGGGGCGTGCGGGCATTGCCGGAGCCGTGTCGATTTGCCCCGAAGGGAAATCAATACCCTTTTGAATGTCATTCCCAGCCACTGGCAGGGGTTAACGGCTACTGATTCAGCCGGGCACCCTCTTCAGCAGCGGATGACTTACCCAGGACGATAAATACACAGTTACAGATTTTTCAGTCGACCCGACTTTTAGCGATGGAAATAACCCTCCTGGCTCCCTACTGTTTAGCCCCCCTCCCTCCGGCCAGGTGTAAGGGTGGCTTTCGGGCCCACTCGAGCCCCACGGCCCGTCTGAGGGGGAGAACCCCCCCGTTCCTTGCCTTTTTCCCGGGTGGGGCCGGCGCGGCCGGACACTCACTCGGGGCAGGGCGTCGCTGGCGGCCGGCGGTGGCCCGGCCTGGGACAGAGCTTTGTCCCGGTGCCCCTGGGCTGGTTGGCGGGGGCGGACGGGGCGCACCGGTCCGACAGATCAGGCCAGAGCAAACCTGGACCGCACCGCGCTGGGGCCGGGCCGGGCCGGTGCGCGGCAGCCGGGCGGGCGGGGCAGCGCGGCGGAGCCGCGGGCCGGGGGCTGGAGGGAGTCGCCCTCGGCCGGGGCAGGCGGTGCCACTCACGCCGGCGGGGGGCTCGCAGCTCGCTGCAGCCCCGCTCCCCGGTCTCTCAAAGCCCCTTTCAGCCGCTCTGCGGGCTCCTCACCGGAGGAGGCTGGAGCTACATAAAAGCGCATTATGAAAATTATAATATCGGGCCCAGAGCATGTCCGCGGAGGCAGCTCGGCAGCTTTCAGGCATTGAGCCCCTGTTCAGCTGGGCTGAGCTGTAAAATATCCATTTGAATTCGGTGCCTGAATGGAGCAGCGGCAAGAACAACAAGGACCGGGGCAACAGAGCTCCCTTTATCCCCCCTGCAACTTCCCCCTGCTTGGCCATTCCTTTCCTGTTGCACCTTTCTCGCTTATGGGCAAATTCAAGGGCTTTTCTTCTTCTCTTTTCTTCTTTCTTTTCTCTGAGTGGGAAGGGGGGAAGGAGTGGCGGGGGGACGTGTGCGGGAAAGGCCCCGTGCCCTTCTCTGCCTGCCTCCCCGCAGGACGCTCCCGGAGCCGGCGGCTCGTCTGGTTGCGGTGCCGGAGGGGGGAGAGGGGGGAGCAGTACCCGGCACGCCCTGCCAGGCAGAGCCGAGCTCCCCCGGCACTCGGCTCCACACGGGGGAAGGAAGCCTCCTTCTCCGTCCCGGAGAGCGGCCCGCTCTGCCTGCTTTAGCCGAACGCGGCCCCAAACCCCGCGACGGTGCCACCGTCGAGCTTCGATGCGAAGAGCCGCTTTTGGCCCCACAAACCCCAAGGAGCCGGGGATGGGGAGCGACGGGGGGAGGGGGGCCCGGCTTTGGCAGATATGATCTATGGAGGCAGATGAGCCGAAATGCTATTCAAAATATTACCCATTGTGTTGGTAATGGCCCGTTTATGACTGGAATAACCCCTTTAATATTAATAGAGCCTTTTAGGGCCGCGGTTTCCTGGGCGCTGGGCAGGCGGGCGAGCAGCGCAGGTGTTGGGGCAACCTGTGCAGGCGGTGGCCCGGCCGCGGCTCCCGGCGCAGGCAGCGAGCAGGTGCTGGCGGGACGCGCACCCTCTGCGCCCGGGCGAACAAAGGCTCGGCTCGCCCGGGGTCTGCGAGCATGAAGAATTGTTTAATTTCAGGGGAAAGTGAAAGGCTCTGCTTCTGCCGGGACGTGACATTTCCTGTGGTGAAGCCTGCATTGGCTGCTAATAGAGATCTAATTGATGGGTGAAGTCCCATTTCCGCGCTTTCTCCTTTATTGCTCCATCCAGTCTGTTGCAAAATATAACCTTAATCTGATTTAGCAATTCCTCCAGGATTCGGTGCAAGCTTACAGCACAGGAAAAATCGTTATTAAAAAAGTTAAAATACAGACTTGGATTCAGTGCGTTGCCTTTTTTTGTTTGGATTTTTTGTTTGTTTCTTTCTTTCTTTCTTTTCTTCTTGCTTTTTTTTAGACCCAACTCTACCCAGGCTCCTGGCATGTAACACGTTCCCTTTCGGCAATCACTCCGGGTTTTATGACTATCAATATCAGAAGGGATCGCGACAATGCAGCCGCTCTTCTTTGTTTTAAATGCAAATGTCAGCATTTTGGAGCCGAGCTCCGGAGCGCGGCGCCGGGCGGGGACTGAAGCGCAGCCCCGACGGAGCGCCCGTCGCCGCCGCCTCCCCGGCCTGCAGCGCACCGCCACCCGGGGCGTGGGGGGGGTGGGAAGGCACCGACAGTTTGGCGATCGACGTCGTCAGAATAAAAATATAACCATAAATATCAACCAGCACCGTTTTACTGGAGCTGATTTATCCGTCTCTCCCAGGGGATAAAATAACACGTTTATTTCAAAAAGGCAGGGACGGGACCCAATGGCAACCGGCCCCTTCACTCCCCGCCTGCAGGGCTTGTGCACGGGTCCGTCCTCCTCCTCCTCTCCCGCCCGCAGACGGGCAGAGGGGCCCGGAGCAGACCGCGCCGCCCCGGCCTTTACACCTCGGGGCTGTGCAATGGGTCCGGCGGGACTGCTGGGTGCCCCGCGGGGCCGAGAGCCCGTGGGGGCCGAAAGCCCAGGCGGGGTGTGGAGGGGCTCCTCCAGCCGCGGTCGGGAGGGGACGCCGGGCCAGGCTTATGTGCGGAGGCAGCGGGCAGGGCAGCGAAATTCCTTTTAATTCGCCTTTTTCTTCGGCTTTTTTTGTTTTGTTTTGTTTTTTTGTTTTTTCCATCCGCGCTATCTGAGATAGCGAGAAGGAGTGTACAGGCATTCTGGACCTATACAAACTCTCTTCAGTCCCCCTTGATAGGTTTAATGAGGCGGAACGCGATGAAGGGGATTTGAACCGGTCTAAATGATTGATGAAGCCTGGGGCAAGGCTGAGCTTTTTCCGGATAAAGCCCCATACATCCCCTTATAATGGCTGGATAGTGGCAGGGCTGGGCTCCTTCAAAAGCCGTGGCCCAAGCGCATTGAGAGGAAACAGGGAGGGAAGGTGCTCTGTTGTTACCTAATCAGCTTGTGCACTGAGCCACCAGCCGCCTGAAGCAGGAGAGCGCTGCCGGGGAAGCGAGGCGGGTGAAAGGGGCATTTCTGACACACTCACACACACACACACACGCGTGCACACACCCTCACACCCCCGCGGAGCCCCGTCCGCCCCGGCCCATGCAGCTGCCTGCTAGCGCAGCGTGGGGCCCGACCCGGCTCCCCTCCACGGCACGGCACGGCACGGCACGGCCGGCAGCTCTCACTAACCTGCTGATTGATGGTGATGGGTCCCCGAGCGAGGGGACGTGGGCCTGCCCTTAAAAGCAGAGTCCTCCCACCGCATCCCGGACTGGGGCTTTGGTGACGGAGATGGTGCCCATCGCGACGCGATCCCTCTCTGATGTGACCGCACACCTGTAACATCTGCAACGCACACACGCACCCAAACACACATAGGGACATAGGCATATGTGTGGCAGGAGAAAAGTGAGCTGAGAGATGTGCATGTTGCAATAGTTATAAAAAGCAGATTTAAATAAAGGGTGGTAAAAAGTCTATTCTCTCTGATGTCCCAAATGTTTTGGTGGAAGAGGGCCTGCAAATCTGATGCCATATTCCATGGGGCTGTGAGGTCCCCAAGGCTCCTTAGCCACTCTTTCTTCAGCTGGGAGAGATATAAGGCAAGCCCAGCCCCGAGGGAAGGTGAATGTTGTGGCCTCATGGCCGCAGTAGGATGGTGTTGCTGGTGGAAAGGGCACATTCTGGCAGGCAGGGCACAAAACTGAGCCTCTGATCCTGATTTGCAAGGAGTGACAAATGTCCTAGTGTGGTGGCACGGTTAGATTTGTGTAAACTTTCCTCAGGTTAAGCCCCTTTTTTTTCCTCAGGACTAAAATGGCTTCTTTGAGGTAAACTAAGACTAATGCCACATAATGCCTGGATGGAAATGCCCTTATTTTATAAAGAGTGATTTGCAAACATATCCCATTGAGCATAATGGTCTACAATGAAAAGACTTATTCAAGCCTCACAGAAGTAAGCAATTCACTGATTAAAATGTACAAGATGGTACCTTGAGTATATGTATATGGGAACACACATCCCATGTGCCCAAGTATTGTGTAAAATCAGTGGCAGGAAAGAGTCCTATGTAAAAATGTATCCTCTTAAGGAGTGATCTTCTAAACCTTGTCCATGTCTTTCCCCTTAACAACCAAACACAATCCGATTGCAAGGACCGATTGCAATTTTGAGACCCTGCTGTTAGGGTTTCTGGGATGGATAAAAAATCCTTTACAGTATCTTGTATTTTTCAGTATAGCAAAATACTAGAAACAATCTTTCCCCTTTTATACGACTTGAAAGTGCATCATGAAAAGAGGCTGTTTGAATTATTTTTACAGAGATAGAATTCAATAAAGCAATGAGAACAGGTTGTAGGGGAAAAAGGATGACTATTCATTTTTTCACTTCATCTCTTATCACTTTGGCTTTGATCATTCACCTTTGGGACCAACACCTCAATCCCGAATCAGATAAAACTCTTACTGTAGTCAGCAAAGCTAAAATCTTGTTCACCTTATGAAATCCCACTGACTTCCAAGGAACTATTTACACCCACAGAGTGAGTTGATTTAAGGGAGACCAAAGTAGCAACGCTTGCAGATGTGAACCTCATCCTCCTCATCATCTGCCTTGGGGCGGGAGTACTCACAGCGATGGTTGGCAGCAAAGGTAAAAAAAGCCCCACTCGAATAGCATAACTCCACTAACTTTATACCACACAACATTTCCTGAACACTGAGAAGTTAAGAAAGAATAATAGAACAGCTTTATTAAGAAATGCATATGAAGGGTGAGTCATGATTATTGTTGTCTTGCAAAAGCAATAGTGCTTTGGAAAAAAACAAAAAGGACAAAAGAAATCAGTGAGTTAAATGAAATTATTAGTACATTGTGATTTGTCTCTGAAAAGCAAACAAAGACATCTGGGACAATGGAAAGAGAAACTGCTGGTTGTCTCTTGCTAGACAAGAACTCTATTACATCTATCAATCTCCTTTTATCTCTAAATTATCTTGATTTTATTATTAACAATGACATTACAGCATATTCTATCCTACTCTATATCCAAGGATCTCAAGGCATTTTACAATTATTAATGAATGAGCAGGGCATGAAAAAAACCTGTTATTTTGTATTTAGTTACTGGCTTCTTCCTGGAGACCTTAATGCACACAGAGTTGCACAGTTTGGCAACAATGTCAGAGCGAATATTATTTATCTACTTTTTATATGGAAAAAACATGTGCCATGAGATAACAATCAATGTGTACTTTGACTTGGAAACTGGGGCTCTCTAGTATTAGACAAAGATCAGAATCCAACTCTCATGATTGCTAGTCTGATTTCTTACCAGCAAATCCCCATTTCCCCTCTATCACTGCTAATACTAAACTGTCTCCTTCCTCCTGGCCAGGAAGACCAGCATTTGCTGGCCCCATGCAGAAGGAGTATCCAAGTGTCTCACCCGGCTCTGTAACACCTCTCCTTTCCTGGGGTCTCCACAGAAAATACTGCACAGGCACTCTAAAACTAGGGAAAGGGTCGACCAGGCGAATACATGAGTAATGTGGTTACTCTCCTGAGAATTTTAACTCCCAGTCCTGCATGGAATCCATGGTTTGGTTAACTACATCATCTCACATGTGCTGTCTTTGTCCCGAGTGCTTTCTTTCCTCTCCCAAATATGCAAGGTGGAACAGAAGAGGTTAAGAGAGCCCAGAAAGTTGGGGGCAGTAACCAGCCAGGGAGGTTTCTGCAGGTACGACATCCGTGGGAGCAGAGTGGTCAGAAACCCTGGAAACCACAACAGCCTGGAGCCTGCCAGCTCCCATTTCTTTTTGAGGTGGAAAATCTAAATTCAGAAGTCCAGCTTCTTCCCAATATAGTAATTTGGTGGGAACTGTTCATAAGTTTCCTCCTTCCACAGGGGTCTGAGGCAGAGGAACAGTAGGCTCATTTGATCTTTTCATTCAAAAGATGTTTTCTTCCTCATCAGTCATAAGAAAACTCCACAATGATATGAGGTCTTTTTCAGCTTATGTCAACAGACACTCCTTTATACAACACAGTCATCTGTGTGTGCGCAGCCAGAATATTCCTCTGATGAAGTGCAGGGTCAAGTGACAAACTCCATTTAGCCCGTACTTGGGTGTTTAGCCAGTACCACCCATCTGTAAACTGGTATTACTTTAGAAAAGTCAGACAAAAGCTTCTCGTTTCCTCCAAACGTAGAATTTCCTCCATAAGAATCCAACAGGCCCAATGCCCGCACGGATAAATCCTGTCCCTGTGAGGGACATGTTTAATAACCAGCATTTTAGGAGTTGAGGTAGAAATGGCTTTCCCTGAGAAAGTCAACCGTGTGCCTAGTTTTTGCTATATGAAGTCAAACAGACAATTCTCTTTTTTTAGCAGAGGCTTATGCCAACGTTCCAGAATGTGACCATCTCTCTTGGGCTTGCAGCTAGACTTCTTTTTCTGAATAATGTATTTGAAAGGTCTTGCTTGGGTGGATTCTCTGTTTTACACCGGCTGAACTCAAAATGATTTTTTTCTTTAGTAGGAAAAATCCGACTCTTACCCATTTCGTGAGATTGCAAGGAACATATCACCCGCTGTTTCACTGTTGTTTTGTTTCAGACTGTCCTCTGGGTTCCCATGTTAGGGGACACGCTTGGGCAAACGCATGCACACACACTAACATACAACCCGAAGAGCGGCATTGCATAAGCCTTATTTACTCAGGAAGTCAGACAAAAAATCCCTTAGAGGTTTCCTGAATATTTTTCCTAGCAAATATGTGGAACATCTACTTAAAAGCTTAAGTTTGTTTGTTTGTTTGCTTGTTTTAACAGGGAAATACTAGCCTTGCTATTTACAGGCAAAGCGGTCACCAAAGACTAAAGAATATAAAACCTTTACGCCTATTACTATAATGACAGATATTCAAAACGAAGCAGACAGAAACTTCTGCCAACATCTTCAAGGCTGGATGCTTGCAGTTAGCAGGCTATTGCATACACGTGTCTACAGCATATGTGTGCATCTAAATACAAACCAGCTTGTATTCAGAGATGCTGAGCTGTCACTATTAGGTATCTTATTATGGTCTTATTTTCTCTGTGGAGGAAATGCGGAATGTTTGATTAGAATTCCCACTTTTATTTAGAATATTTTCTTTGTGAACAGAGCCTCTTTTCTCGAGCGGCGTTGCCATACACAGGCGTTTGAAAGCATCTCAGCCCTTTAGATTGCTTCAACAACAGCAGCACAGGCAGTGAAATGAGCAACAAAGATTAGCGGTGCTGTGTCCCCGTTGGCTTTTTGCAGAGGCTCCTCCTGTCAGTGGTCAGTTATTATAACAGAAGAACAAAGTGCCGAAGCTGCCTGCAGCTCCATTCAGCCGCACGGTTGCCCAGGCAGGCAGGCAGGCAGGCCAGCAGCCAGAAGCCAGCAGGCAAAATTTAACAGCCACGCTTCAAAACGCTGGTAACAGCTATCAATGGATCCATAACTCTCAGCTCTCCAGATATGGGGTCATCTTTCAATACTACCCCACTGTCATATACAACATTTGTCTTGTCCCGCATTCAACTAATTGTGTCAATCTATGGGGTGACTCTATAATACACATATACAATAGCACAATGAAAGCAATAATCTCCTACCCAGTCTCTTTATTTATTTAAGTGCTATTACAAAGTTTCCTGCAGCAAAGAGAAGCTGGGAGGCTACAACATATTCCAGCCATGCAACAGCTATCCAGATGAAAGAAAGAATGTGGTGACTTAAATAAGTTACGTGTTTCTGTGACTTTTTTTTTCCATCCCGACAACACTACCAAGTGGTATGGAGGGAGGTGGGGAAGTGACTTCACTAATATTTCAAAATGTGTGGCACAAAAAGAAGCAGAAATCCTAATAAACCTAATTCCTGATTGCTAGGTAATTATTTTTCCTTCTGACATTTTTTAAAGGGAATATTTGCAATTTATATTTATTATGAGTAAAATGCAAATGCAAGACATATAAACTAGCTCGAAGCTTTCTCAGTTTAATGATTTTGTGGCTCTAGTTTTTGAAGTCCTAATATCATTATGTATCTTTAACATAAATAACTTCCGTAGTAGCAAAATGACTCCTTTTTAGTTCAAAATCCTGTTCAGAGTATTACAATAAAGTACCAGATATTGCTGTTCTCAGCATCATTGCATTAATTGCACAAATGACCGCATTTGGCTAATGTTCATAAGCCTCATAATCAATCAGGGTTCATTCCTGCTCTCCTATCATCCCAACACACCACCAATTCCCCTTTACAAGTACTCACACCTCTTGGGCCCAGCCATAAATAGATGTTTCAAGGGTCACCTGCAAGGAATGCATTTCCTCCGCTGCCTGAGCCGACCAGGAACTTCTGGGTCTGGTTGCTGAAATTAAGGTGGCCCCCCGACCTCTGCAAGTTTCTGCAGGCCACTAAGAGCTATCCACTGACTATAAAATTATTGAAAATTCCACCATGCCTTATTCTCATGTGTTTATTATGGCGTCCGGTGATTCTGCTACCAGGGATGGAGACCTTTCTGCTTGGGCTTTGTCCCAAGGCAGAGAGAGATAACTATCCTGAGATCACTGAACAGTCTGTATTTTACATTCTGTCCCAAACGCTGTCCACCCTACAAACAGTCCAGTCATATCCGACTTCCACTGAGAGACTGAATACAGACTGAAAGGCCAGACGAGGAAAAGTCTTCTCATGTAGGCAGATGACTAGCTTAAGCAGCAAGGGAAAGGTATGTAGCAGGAAGTTCAATAGTCACAAAACCTATCAAATACTCCAGGGTGGACAGTTTTCTGATCAATACAAGCACACATTTGACTAATGTCATGAAAGATACCCTTTGAGGAATTCATAAAAAAATCCTGTGACTAGAAAAAATCCTTCCAGCCTGATAAAAAGGAAAGTTCCTCTAATTATTTTCTAGAGAAGTAATGAAAAAAATGTTGGAGTGGGTAAAAATGACAAATGCGCATCTTCAATAATGCATCACCACAACAGTCGACAATATTGAGGGGAAGAAGAATGAACTCATTAACACATGGCCTTCTCCATATCCTACAGATAGCAAAAAGCAAAAAGGGATTGCTCCACCAAAGCCGTGCACGGTCCACCCTAGCAGTCAGGCGGTGCCCCACACCTCTCCCAAAGGTTGTAGCTGCAAGTACCTGGAGTGGAAGGACCTACAGAGAATAGTGCCCATGCTGGAGCACCTTCTCCATGAGCATTGGGCAGGCTTCTGACAAAACCAAAGGAGGGACCCTCAAGGGAGGATATTGGCCGACTCAACAGAGTGGGCTCTGAGCGAGTGCGTGTGGGCATGTGTTATTTGTTAAACTGAGCTCTGCTCACTTTGCTGCAGTGTTGTGAAAGAGTTTTCAAACCTAATTCTATTTCAAGAAAATAAAAATACCAGAGTCCTAAATGCAGTTGTCTGTAAAGGTTTGACTACGGGAGATCTAACCGCACTGTGAGCCTTTCCTCAGTGCTTAATCACCTGACCGAATAATGAAAGAGAATTTATGTGAACATCACGAGAAACAGTCCTGCCCTCTATTCTCCTCCAGCTCTTACTCCGTAAAGGTTGGAAAAAGCTTTCTGTGAGAAGTTCATAGGACGAAAATAATGATGGGATGAGAGCTACAGTGCTGGAATAGATCAGAAATTAGTTAAAGGATATCTATATAGAGATACGAAAGGCAGTTAAAAACTTTAATATGATCAAACTTTTATATAGAGACTTGACAGTATTTGCAATGGGCTGTTTCTTAAAACAAAGACAAAACGCATCATGTTTTAAGTGAAGTCCTCCAAACCCTGTTCCTTTTTTTGGCAGATCTTCTCAGAAGGGCCAATGCCAGAATTTTTAGATTTTTGACATTGACTGTGACCAAAGAATAAAAATGGTCTCAGTGGCACACTGGCCTGGTTTGCTATAGCAACACCTATCCTCAGGAAGTTTCACATCTAAGAGTCCGACCTCCCTGATCAGATAAACTAAGGGGACAATTTCACACAAGATTTACCACTTGTAAAGTCTTTCTTCCAATGAATATTTCTAATGTTAAACCACCATAAAGTTGTGATACCAGTAGCCTAGCAACAGGGTTAAGCAACTAGAAAGTGTAAGTATTGAGTACATAATTCAGCTCATAGTCCTAATTGAGGCAAAATCTGCCTGAGAGCAAAGGAGTGAGGACTTCAGGATGTGTCCTGTTGCTGCCCCTTCCATTTTCTTGCATGCCAGCACTTACTCCCATTCTCAGCACAAGGGAGAGCTGGGAGGTGTACTAGATGTGAGCACGGCAGTGATGGAGACAGCATGTGTGTTACAGAATGTGATTTAAAGTACATAACAACTGGAGATGTCTCACATGGGGCCAGACCGTACAAGAATTGCATATGCACCGACAGAAGCTCTAATTGTGATAACTACGAAGGGCAGACCCTGAGTCACTGGGAAGTGAACTGGTTTCTGTAGCCGACTCCTTTCAGAAAGTAAATGCATCTTCTAAAAGGCCATCTTCAGGAAACAACCTTTATATATATATATATATATATATATATATATATGTAGCAACTCTCTACATAAATGCAGTTGTTTGAAATACGCAGGATTTTCAGCAATGCAATAATATTTGTATATCTACACAGTCACTATCTATTCCATATACACAAACATCCGCCTACCCAGAAAATAATTGTGGATAATTCAATGTTCAGATTCGATAATGGATGCTCAAATAAATATGAGAATTCCAAGCAAATTTGTGCAAATGAAAAAAGATTTCCTCTGACATAATGGCATGGTGCAAGGCTGTCTGTAATGAGCTGTAATTTGTCTGGAAGAGCATTTTAAAGGGGTTGATCCATCCACTGGAAGACCAGCAACTGCTCTGAGACTAGAAGCAATGAGCCAGCCTGCCTCGTCTCAGAGGAAATTACACCACAAGCAGGCCAAATTTCTGACAACTTCCATAAATTATTTCAGATTTTCATATTTCAAATTTCATCTGCATTCATCATGTGAGTTTGACTGGGGAAAAATGTCTAGGAGGAGCTCTGCTAGCATTCAGTGCAGCAGTCCCAGGAGCCTGCCCTGGGACTAGATAATTGAATTTAGTTTTGATTAGATTATTCTTGCTGCAGTCTACTGCCAATCTGAAGTATTGTGCCTTCTCTTCTACTTAACCTTCCTGCCCCATGCCTGCTCCAGCCTGCATGCAGCTCTCTGTATTGCAGAATATATTTGAACAATCAAACTTAGGAGTTATTATTTTGCTTTCTATTGTCCATCCTTATAAAAGCACACATCTTTCACTGGGTTCCCTCTTCCCTGAAATCAGATTACTTCTTTTTTTTAAGTTTGTAATATTGTTTACCATTTTCAGTGGAAAGTGCCCTGTAATTTAGGTGGAAAATCTAAAATCATTACTACATCTCTGAATGATGCAACGTACCATAAATAAGGATCATTTCTAAAACAGCTATAATCATCACTGGGCAATACACACGAGAATAAGAACAGGTAAATAATGAATTCATCCATCTATTTAACTAAAAATCTATTGTTAGCCAAAGTTATTAATCAAATCTTTAGCTAGTGGTCAATCAAAAAACAAACACCCCCCCCCCCCCCCGAACTAGCTCCACAGTCTTTCTCTGAAAGTAATCCATTAGAAATGCAGAATATGAACTTTTAGCAAAAAAATTCAACCCCATACACAAAACGCATTTATGAAGGAAGTGTGGCAGAACAACAACAAAACAACCCCTTAATGTGAAATGCATCTGAATGTATATAACCTTATTACTAGTAGTAACAATATGCAATAAATACTTCTTAATGTATAGGCATTATTTTTCCCCATTTACAGAATATGACTGAATTTATACATGTTTCAGGAGCAAAATATGTGTAACTCTCCAAGTTGTAGTCTGGATTATTAGAAACACAGATAAGGTAAACAAAGCTAATGCTGTTCTTTAAGTAATATCTATCACTTCCCTGTTATTGAGTTATTTCTTTTAACAATATAGGGCGTTTTGATGCTATGTGTCTGAACTGAAGACTTTAGATTCTTTATTGTTCTCCATTTTGATGAAAAAAATTGAATTGGGGGCTGTTATATTGAGTTTTGTTCCGTAAATATACTGAAATCATATTTTTGTTAGAAACTATCAATAAATCCAGTATAAGAAAAGTAATAAGATACAAATATGAGCAGGACCTTTGCAAACGAAATATTACAAAGAGAGTGTGCCCATAAAATATATTAGGGAATGTGCTTTCTCCCTTGTGTTTGAAGAAAATACAGAAGGAATTACAGGGAACTGCGTTATTTTTAATACAGATACAACACATGAAATCAGATGACTCTAACTGCTGGGGGATAATGTTCAAGGAAATGATCAAACATGAGCTGCTAATGTATAGGTTGTCTTAGAAGGCCATTATTTATCAGTCTGAAGATTTGTTTCTCATTAACACAATTCACCAACACAAGGCATGTGACTTGTGTACAAGTACTTGTGACTATATGTGTACACATACAGCTGTACACACCCTCTACATGCATATATGTAGTCGTATGTATAAATATATATGTGCACACACATGCAGTTATTTTGCGTGCATATATACACATAAGTGCACAGATAGGTCTGTATTTTTGATGTGATTTCTGTTAATCTAAGAAAGGACTCACCACCAACAAGATCTGGGGAAAAAAAATGCTGATGAGAGGGAGGGTAAAATTAAACACAGCAAACAAAGCATGGAATGTCCCACAAGGCGCAGTTAAAGGTGGAAAGAAAATAGCTGTGCACTTGCTGCCTGTGAGTCCCACCCCGCAGACCTAATATGTTGCATTTTCATAGTAGTAACCCTGCTGGAAATAAGGATTTGGGTATGCAAGAAAGGGCCTACAGACTCCGGTGTACAGCTGCAATGGGCATGAGAAACCCAGAAAGGCTCCCCAAAATGTATGCGTTTCTTGCCGTTATTGAAGAATCTCCGGGGTGGCACAGGGGAGGAATTCTTCTGACATCATCTGGTTTTGTCTACATTTTATTAAAAAACAATTTACATTCAGCAATGGGAGCTGTCTTAAAGACCTATTGTCTTCCCTTGTTTCAAGCAGCATCAATGGCTCATTCCTGCTCTTACTGAACTTAACAACCTCGGGCTCCGGCATTGTACGGCCGGTTCAGGGCTGCGAAGAATGTGCAAGGCGGCTTTCAGAGACCTGCACCTGATGCGGAGACCACATGAGGCAGCATCAGGACTCACTTATTTCAGACACCCCGTGTCAGGCTCTCCGTCCAACTTTTGGAGTGTTGTGTTTTTCTTGCACACATTGTACACGTGAGCCTTATGCCATGGACAGTGCCTCTTGCTTTGCAGAGGATGGAAAAGTCCCTGTTTTCCTTCATGCAAGTATTCAGAAGTAATCCTGACTTCACCGCCTTAAATACATGACAAATAGTGTATTTGCAGCATAATTTGTGCTTCATTTGAAATACTGACAGGAATATACATTATTATTTAGAACCGCACCGAATTAAACCATTTCTATAATGCAAAAGAATATTATAGTAAGTATATTTAACTAAGAAGAGTAGTCATGACTATGTTCAGTTAATTATAATATAATTTATAGGTATGAAAATTAACAGGCTGTTTATGGTTTTCAAGTTGTGCACAATATCAGTCACCATCAAGCGCTACAGGTTTGATCCATGCCCTGCTGTTGATAAGGGACATTCCTGCCTCCCCTCTCCGCTGCCCCTCTCTTCCCTTCCCCCTCTGCCCTTTTTCCCAGTGTCCAGATTCAGGTCAGTCTCTAGCTGCTTTGCATTTTTTGCTTGATAACAGAAATAGGACCATAAAGGTCTTCTTTCCGTTTGCCAAAGTAGAAGCACTATTCTTGGTTTGGGGTTTGTTGTTGGTTTGGGTTTTTTTTTGGAAGAGCTCTAGCTTCTTGAATGAAGTTTCCTTCAATTTCTTAACTCATGGTAAATAAATAAAAAAAAAAATGTATAACAGCTTGTGGTCAAATTGCAGGTAGAGCTGATCACAACCTGGCTTTGACTTATTGGGCCATGAAGAACAGCGACTTAGGAAATTATTTAAAGCAATTTGCCAGTTCCCAGTGCCGAGTGACCTTAGAAAGAGAGATGGGCTGTGCCAGGGCAGGGCTTTCTGCGAGGGCCCCCAAACATAAACCTGCGAGAAAGAGTCAGGCACCCAGAAAGAGCTGGCTCCCAGGAAAAAAAGCAATAGCTAGGAGAAGAGCTTGATATAGTTATTTTTTAAGAGTTTCTTTGGGAACTGGTTGTGATTGTAACAGGCATTTTTACTGAACAGAACTGAATCAACTGCAGCACAGATCTGCACCGTAACATCTATTTCCAAAAAGTCTGCTTAGAAAAGTGTGACTAAAAGTACACTTTCCAAAGATATGAGGTAGCAGGACACGCTTATACAAGCTTTTTACTACTATTATTGTCAAAAGAAAGAAAATCTTTTCAACTGAAGGCCTTGTTCTTTATGATATGTGATGAATAAGTAATTTAATTAATTGTGGTTTTTTTTTTTTAAATCCTGTATTTAAATAAAAATAGGACGCCAAGAATGACACATGTAACACCTGGGTAACAGAGGTGGGTTTATATGATAAAGTCAGAGCTCTGGAAAGAAGAAATGCTGCTTGCAATTTCAAAAGTTTGGGTTATTTTTTAAGCCTAGAGAGAGTTTTTTCAAAATATGGACAAAAAGATGAGGGGTTCTATTTGGAGATCATTTGCTGTGAAAGCACTGCCTTCCAAATAGTATTACCAACCCTCCCACATCAGACTGTGCATTGCCAATCAGTCAGCTGCTCCCTACGTAACAGACAACATCGCTTGAGGAGAGCAAAGGATTTCAGAGGAACTAGCTATGGACAAACATTTCTTTTCCTCCAGGATTAAATACAGAGTATATACAAAAAGGATAGAAACGAGCTCTTTCAGGGCAGCTTAGGTTTTCCCCACGTTGGGCTGATTTCTCTTAAAGGTTAGAAAAGGACCCTCAACCAGCTGGTGCCTGAGGCATGGGGCACCAGAGAGAGACCAGCTGATGCCCGGGATGCGGCTGCCCTCTGCCCTGGAGCCTGGGCCCTGCAGCGGGACTGGGTTGGTTAAAGCAGCTCTGTAACCGCTTTAGCTTCCCTGGTGCCAGGGCAGCTTGAAAATGAGGGAGCCGTAAAGGATTTCCTAAATTTCCTTCTCGTTCTCCTCCCAGCAAGTCTTGGCCCAACAATTAGTCCAGCGTTAACTGTTTTGCAGCTAGTAAGTCAACCCAATTTGTAAATGACTTCATATTTAGCATTACAGTGCTTCATTGCGCTGTGCAGCTGATTCCCCTCTCTCTAAAATTAAAAAAGTCCCAAATTACACTGAAATCAAAGTAACATCAAAATTTGTGCCTGCCCTTCAGAAGCATTTCAGTTGCATGTGATTTTGAATCAATGAAACTTGGACTGAACCCAACTTTTGCACATTTCTAGAACCAAACTCCAGGTAAAATCTTTTATGGAAAGTTTTAAATTGTTTAGGGTTTTTTTTGGTTTGTGTTTGGGTTTTGGTTTTTTTTTTAAATATGTAGACTTCTGGGTTTTCTCAGTGGCTGGAAGCAAAACAGACCTAACATCATGGAAAGGCTCATGTCTTAGTATCTGTTGCCTTACTGGAAACGGAGATAAGGACATCTCACAAAAAAAAAAAAATCTTTACTAATTAGATTTCCAGGTAAATTTTGCACACTGAAGAGCATCTGATTTTCCAGACAGAAATCCAAACTTTGCAGTTCTGCATCTCTCTTCCTCTCCATAGTGGCAGCACATGCTTCCAGATCAGTGCGTTTAACACAGCTCTAAGGTAGTGGCCTTCCTCCTTGATTTCCTTAGCATAAACACTATGTTAAGTAGTGAGGTAACTATGTCCTCCTCCCAGCACAGAATATTATCTCTTCCCGCATCCAGGATCCTAAAGTGCCTCTCAGTGCCTTACCCCCCAGCCATACGCCATACGGCATATCCCCAGCACTAAGGGTGCTGACTGAACCCAGCAGGGTCTGCACGAGCTGTCACCCCGCTGGCAACCTCTGCGCTCTGCACATTCACCGAGATGGGGTATTAGCAGGAAATTTCAAATAATTTTTGTTCTAACGCATTTTGGTTTAATTGTCATGCATTAATGGTAAGCCTGCTGAAGAAAAACGTAACTACAAAGGCTTCAAAGCATTTCCACAGGCCAGTGGCTGACTGCAAAGGCAATACGTGCACAGGACAGCTACAGACCTGGATTCAGGAGCAGGGGTACAGGCTCCAGTTATGTCCCAATGGCATGCAAAGGCAGTTCAGTCTAGCTATAGTCAGGAGAGATGCATTCTTCCACCAACCAAAAGGACTTTCCTTAATGTTAAGTTGTATCACTGTATGCTGATCTTTTATTTCAGACTTTGGGCATCCATTTTTTTTAAATGCTTGCTTAAGAAAATACCCCAAAAGCCTCCAAAGCCTCATTCTGGGGGAACTCTGTGTAACCTGGAGGACTGATACGATTAAACATTTGCTACTGGCTGAATTTGCAATGCTTCTGGAAAAAACACAGATAAACTGTTCTGGGCAGCTCTAAGTATATTGTGTAGTTTGGATACATGATTGATGTGCAGCAGGGAAATGATCCTGCTGATGGGTGGAGGCTGAGGGAGTTTGGCCCAAACAGCATCACTCCATGCATTTGACCCGTAAGCAGCCATTCAAGGCTGGTGGGACAGTGTCAGCCAGCCAAACACCGTGCACAGGAGTACAGTAGATGTGGCTTTGAACGTTGTGTTACGCCTGTAGCACTAGGCTGCCTGTTAAATGAATTGCACCGAGTGTGGTCCATAAGGGATCTTGTGCTTCCTAGTTCAAGGGACTCCCTCTGTGTACAGCCAGCTTTCCGTCTCTCCCGCTATAGCTATGCTTGCAGGAAAACACTTTGTTGTGGAAAAGAAAGTATGAAGTGAACCAGTGGAGTTGTCATCAGACTGCTTTTCCTCATGAGGAAGAGCTATATGTGCCATGATCAGTGTTTCAATGGCCCTTTACTGCCTAGGAAGAAGTTTTACTGAAGGATTGAACAAAGCCTATGATTAAGGCAACCTCTGTTCAATGAATCCCTCAAGAACACCCTTAGCTTTCAGTGCATGTTTAAGTCCCAGTAGCTGACGTGTACCGCTGACAGCCACGGTGTTGCCTGCCCGGGTGGGCTTCCTCTGGTTTCTCTGCCTCTCTATCCAGGCTGGCCTGGCCTGCCACGCATCTGGGGGCTACGGCCACATCTCACAACATGCTTGAAGGCTGTTAGGCGATTAAATTCAATCTCCAATGCAGGACACATGTTTGAATGCCCTATCATCAGGCCACAAAGTCTGAAAATTTGGACTCATTTGACGTAGATAATAAAGGCAATAATGCCACACAATCAGGGCAATTCTCTTTTTTTTTTTTTTTAACACAGTAACAGAACCAGGGCTGACTCAAGTCTTCCCAGTAAGCACAAGCAAAATTCAATTTTTCAGTTGCAGCAGAGCAGCTCCTTGGCACCAGCCTTCTTGGATGACTCAGAGCACCAAGGCTGAGCATATTCTCATGGCCTCACTCTCTGCACATCTATCCCTGCTCTCCGCCTGCCTTTGCTCCTACCCTGTTCCCAGCCCTGAGCATCAGCATCACCGCAGCGCATGGGGGACAAGAAGCATGGCCACCTCCCAGCCTCATCTCTCACGTCCTCACCTGGCTGAGGAGCCTGCATTGTGCAGGACTCCCCTCTGCCCAGAAGCACGGGCTGCCCTAAACTTGCATGTGGGTGGTGTGGGCCAGCCACAGCCATGGCTCCAGGCTCCTCATCCGGGGCTGGGGCTTTGCAAGCCCCCTCAGACCCCTGCACTGAGCAAGTGCTTACTTTGCTTATGCCTGGATCTCATCCTGAATCCAGCTGGCTTCTCTCTCACTTGTAAGACCTGCAGGCTTAGTAGCGGATGCTTCTGAAACTGCAGGTCTCAGATAACTTTCTGTTTTATATACATACACGATGGCATTTCTCATCAGTAATCATCCAGCTAAAATTAACAGCAGGCACAGAGCGCTAACTCAGGGCCATCTTCTAGCACCCCGATGCCCCAGAGATAGTTGCCTGATCCTTAGGACAGTGAAGTACGTGCCACTTTTTTGGGCTTGTGGCTCTGCTTGCTGTTGGGGAAGGAAGAGGTAAGGGGTAGCTTACCTCCAGACAGGAGCTGGGGGAAGGTCCCTTGTGCAGATGGCACCAGGAGGGCAGGAAAAGCATGCTTCAGTGAGACAGTAATTACTCAGTCTGGGCTGCACCATTTCCTGCAAGAACCTACTTCTTCCAGCAGAAACCATTTGTTAAGTTTTGTTCCCAAGCAGTTTAGCTAAATGAGGGTTATTTTAAGCCTGCAACAGTGTTTCCAGATTTGATTCAGTGAAATTTATTAAAAAATATGAAAGGTTAAATGGCTGCTTATGTTTCCTCTCCTGAGATGAAAATGCTGCACACACAAGTGAATGCGCCACATTCATTCTTCCCCCCTGTGTGTTTTCCGAGGACCACAAGAAACACCTGCTGACTGTTGCCAGACATTGATCTCTGCTGGAAGGCCCAACTGAGATACCGCACTCATTTTCCCTCCTGTTCCTCCCCCTTCCCTCCCTCCCCTCCTACGTGTGCAATCAGTCATGGGCTGAGCTGAAGGGGATGGGTGGGTGGCCCCGCTCTGCTGCACAGGTGCTCCCATGGGTGCTCCCCTGGGCATTTCTGGGGTGCCATGGGGAGGGGAGCAGAGGGATGGAGCACTTACGGTCTCCTTAGCTCCCTTCTTGCCTCCCCAGGAAATCTTTGTTTCCTACCAGCTGAATTTTTTCCTTCCAGTTTGGGAATGTAGGTCTCATTAATGAGATTAATGGGAGTTGACTGTATGTACAAAGAGGACAATAGGTCCCTAAGACGAACCTTGCCTCCTTTGGGGAATGTCAGTACAAATGGGAAAGACACGTAGATTTGTTGTGGTCTTTTTAGATGCCAGAATACTACCAGAACAACAGCGTAGCGTGGAGGCTGCTGGCAGCCCTTGTAATGGGAAATAATTACCCATGGCCAGTGAGTTGCACAAACGCCTGAGGGTAAAGGTTGGTGTCCCTGCAGCTACCCGGTTAATAACACATTTGCAGGTAAGAAAGTTGATCTGTGAATGTCATGTTAATAAACAGAAGGTGAAAACAGAGTAGGGACATTTTTTATGGGTAGCTTGAGTAGGCAGGTCAGATTCAAGCCTCCTATTCTGTTTTTTTTTCTGTCCAGAGGAAGAAGTGGCTTAGTGAGACACAGCTGGTACCTTTTCCTCAGGCTCCCTCATAACCAACAGGGCAGAATCCTGCCGCAATACGAGAAAACAAAACCCCAACAGACAAAGCTCCCGTTGTCTTCACGAGTCCCACATTTTGTCCCAGGATTTGCAATCTGCTCTTCCCTCCCAGTGTGCCTGGTTGCCATCTCACTTCAGAGCAGTCTGGAAGACCCCTCTCCCTGAAGCTGGCTGCCTCAGGTAGCCAGTATTTTACTGGTACCTCAGTAAAAAATATCACATGGAGGCTGTCACTAGTCCAACACAAACCCAATCATTTTGTTTGGCTTTTACAGCATCAAAACACACCTGTCCTAGCCAGAATATTAAATAAGGCCTGCCTTTGGTTAGCTGCATGTTTAAATAAATGTCATTTTCTACTAAAGATGAAGCGAAATTTTGTCATTTCAGGCTTATACTGAGCTGCATTTATTAGAAAATGAAGTCTACATTTGAATGAGAACCTATTACTTCTATTAGTCCCTTCTGAGCCATCGCAAGTAAATATTATATAGATTATTAGAAGAGATGAGGAGACCTGGCAGATTGGCTTCTTGATCAAGGTTATGCTGTACTCATTATGCAGCAGCACATCTGGAATGGTCCAGTAGTACCCTGAGAATTCCTAATACATTAATAAGGCTTACACCTCCCATAATTGCATTTGGCTGATTAACTTTCGTCCAGCTGGTCTTAGCTGCATAAAAAGGTATTTTATAAGCTTGTTATACAGAAGTAAATTCTGAACATCTTTGGCATATATCTTGCCAACTTTTATTCTGACCTGAATAACTCACTTTCTGGCAGCCTTTAGCACAGATGAATTTAAAATATCCTTCATAAACATTAGCCCCCTTGAGCCTGAAACTTCCAGATGTATACTCATGACCATATGCCGCAAAGAACTATTATGTATCATTTTAGTATTAGTCGTTTTAATAATTAGCCCTAGCTGTCTCTCCTTACTCGTAATGGAAGTTCAGCACTTACAAGCTTATAAAAAATTGCAAGGCTAGATCTTTGGCTTTCTAAGGGTCATAGTTTTAGTTTAGATGCTTTTGTTCCTGC
Organism: Aptenodytes patagonicus; assembly: GCF_965638725.1. Lineage (NCBI taxonomy): Eukaryota > Metazoa > Chordata > Aves > Sphenisciformes > Spheniscidae > Aptenodytes > Aptenodytes patagonicus. Next base: position 27,650,969 of record NC_134952.1, on the reverse strand, counting down.
AGCTGAATGCTTTCCAGATCGCAGCAAAGTCTGTTTGCTCTTTGAGGAGAGAGGAAAGAATCCACACATTCCCCACCAGCTTAAAATGCGAAACCCCCTTTGTTCAACAGCAAACAAGGCGGCTGGAGATCAATTCTTCTTCTCCTACCATTAGGTGTCACTGCAGTAAATGGAAATTACAGACAAATGGTTTGAAAAGAGGAACCATTGCCAAAGATTATCCTGTGAGAAAAGAAGTAAATATATTTATAAAGTAAATGATGGCTGTATTCTAGATCTATACTTCATTGCAAACTGGCTTTCTAAACAGAACCCCATTTGTTTTTTACTTCCCGGGGGCCTGAATGATTTGAAAATGCAACTACTCTAAACACTTCCAGAAATTATTTAAGGATTTTGTTGTAAAGGCATAACCAATGTAGATTCAAAATGTGTAAACAGTATTCCTTTATCGGTTTCACGTAATTTAGTTATTTTATCAAAACTGGAAACATTGTGAAATCCAAAGAGTTCCTCTGGAGATACGGTCTGTACTCACGAGTCTGTAGACAGCAAATGAAAAAGCAGATGGAGCAGTCGAAGTATTTCAGAATAGTCCAGTTCTCCAACTTCACCTTTAACAAATCATTTCTTTTTACCTCTACACAGAGATTTATAGTTTTTGCAATCGAAGTACCAAAATAAACTGTAGCATACACCTGGTTAATTTTTTTGTTTTAAGATTTGCAAATTATTGCCAGCACAATCGCCTTAATCATGCATTTTATGTTTCCAAAGCCATATTTCACACTGAATATATGTACCGTAGTTGTTAAGAGCAGATATTTATGCTTTTAACAGCTGCCTTTTTGTGCTGCTCACGATTCCCTCTTATAGGGGCTGATTTTACCCTCAGACTTCTTGGACATCAAATCCCTCCAAAAGCCATATTTTGCTCCCTTCCCCCACCCTACTTTGAAGCACAAACGCAGCACCCACTGACTCCATCAAGAATGACTTTTAATCTGCATGCAAGGATCAGGCCCCAGCTGGCAGCAGGGCAAGCTTCTGGAGTCCTGGAGGACACTGAATCCGGTGTCCAGCGCTGGGTTGTTCCTCCAAGTACTGGCAGCCAGTTGACAAGTAAACACAACTGTTGCAGTTCTGAAGATCCAAAATGAAAAGTTTTCAAATAATTTAATTTTAATTTAATTAGGCTTTCCATTTGCAATAAAGTGGAACGCGTTGAGTTTACAGTATTATATATATTTTATCAACTTAATTAGTCATGAAAATAATCTTTCAGTAAACAACCCTTTCCCCTCACCCACCCACCCTCCATGCCAAAAAAACAACCAGTGAAAGCATCTAGAACATTGCTCAATACCGCGGGACCATCCTCTGCTGGCTCTGCTCAGTTCAGCTCCTGCTCTGGTACGACCGCACCAACCTCCTCCATCGAACGGTCTGGACTCGTTTTAATCACCACGGCCATTTGCAACTCTATATCCAGGGACTTAATTTGTTTGATTCCTCAAGATTCTTATATGGTAAAGAAGGCTCATGTTTATGCTTTAAATCATGGTTTTACTTTTGGACCTATGGGATGAAACAGAAAACAGAAGTCTGTGGTTCATTCTATGTTCCTGCCGCTGGAACAGGATTGATCTTCATAAGCTGCTTGATCCACATGATCTCAATCAGTGCCTGGAAAGTTTCACAAGACCTGAAATGTTTTTTCTTCTTGCAAAGAGTCCCTGTAACAGCTTAACGTTAAAAAACATAAAAAGTAAATTTGTAAAAAAGTCAGAATATTAAATGTTGTTGTTTCGTAGGAACACGTTTTCATTTTATATGCATATATGTGTATATATATGAATATGTATATATACACATATTATGTAGTATATTTTTATATATATATAATATAAAACATACATACATTATACATATATACACATGCATATATACATATGTTCACATATGTACACATTTTGCACCTAAAATCAAATTTATTTTTACATTAAATAATTTAGTTACTCTCCTATTGTAATGGCTTACATTTTGGAAGATGAAGACAAACCGCTTAGACCTTGAAAAACACATGGGCTACTCAGATAGATGGCATCTGGGAGGACTCCGAACTCCCTCAACATTCTATAGGGAAAAACAGAGCCAGGTGCATTTCTTCCTAAATCAAATTAGCTGGAAGATGCCACATCCAATTGTAGTAAATTGATGTGAGAGTTTGTGATGTCTATAGCAGATCTTACAACAAAGGTCAATGTGCAGAGACGTAGACAACAGGCTGGTATACAGCAACTTGTAGTGGAGCTGCTCTAACAAAAGCAAGGAAGATGTAAAATGCAATCAATTTTTTAATATAGGAAAAATACGGTCTTAATGATATATTTTAATTAACCCAACCCAATCATTTATATCATTAAAAATGTTAATATAAAATGGTGTTTGACTGAGGCATTTCAAGACACATGATTAGAAGATAATTTTTACTTTAAAAAATAACAATGGATTTAATGTAATCAAGCTACAGGATAAAATAAACCTGGATTATACGGACAGGGAAGCTTGGAAAAGAAAACAAATGTGGTTATCTCGTACATAAACTCATGTAAAAAATACTGACATATGTCAAATTTACCTGTCACTGTCGTAATTTTTAAACATCCCCCTTGACATCAAGTTTATATCATGTTTTATGACACTTAATTATCCCTAATTTTATTTCATTAACTTCACAAGACATCTAAAGCAATTCAAATGTTTTCTTAAATAAACGATGAAAAAGCAGCAGTTAAAGGGAGGGTACATATATATTCCATTCAGAAAAATACAGTTGCAGAAATGCTGAGGTAACAAAGTCAAACACTTAAATTTTGGATAAAAGCTGCCTGTGCAACTGTAAATGAAATCTTAAGCATATATATAGAGGGATTTTTTATTACTTAATCATGCAGGGTTTTCTCCATAGGATTCTTGCCTTATTCATTGAGCAAAATAAATACTTATTACAAATTTGCTATTTTTTTGCCTCTTAATCCCCAAGCATTGTTTACCGCATATTGTTCAAAATCTGAACTGAAGACATTTGTTTCTTTGTGGGTGCTTTTATATAACTTTCATCCCAGTACCTCAGTGCTTTAAAAAATATCTGTGGATTTGTCTTTGCCACATTTGAAAAAAAAAACAGCTGATATCATTGTTCCCATTTTACAGATGGAAACTGAGGACCAGAGGAACTGAGGTCAAAATTGCTAAACCTGGGTGCCCAAACTGAGTTTTTTTCCAGGGTTTTTTAGCACTTTAAATGCGCCCTGTCCAAATCCACTCAACTTCCATCGTATCTGTGACTCGTCCACAAATTTCATGCTGCTTTTTGGGCTCTTTGTGGGTATATTCAGGCATGTCACAGTTTGGATGTGCAGCTTTGTGACCCTCCTTTGTAGCAGAAGGACTGTGGGGAGGGCTGGAGCATGGGTAGGAGCTCCCTGCAGGGCTTGGTCACCTCATCTTTGAAGGGTGCAGCATGATTAGATGAGATGTTCCAAGGAAACATCCAGCTCTTACCCACTGACATCAATAACACTGTGAATCCACTGTTTCTTGAAAACTCCAAGACAGGTAAAAAAAATTCAAATAAAGCCACAAACACTGGGTGTTATGAAAAATTCAAAGCTGAATTTTGAACAACCCTTAAAGCAACTCTTTATATCAACTTCTTGGCTACAACAATGGAGAAACTGGTAGCAATGGTCAGAGCAGCACAACACTTTCAGACCGTGGGTAGACCATTTAAGTACACTGCCAGTATTTAACCATGATGATGTTTTTCAGTAATTCTGGAGTCGGGCTGTGGGAGGCTGGTACTTCAAACATATTTTTAACTTGTGTATTTGAATAGTTTAGCTACATTTCTGTTCTAAATAATGCTGTTGCAGCAAAGATAAAAGAACTGCACTTTGCATTTCAAAATACGCTTCAGGGGACTGGATGGCTCAGAGGACTGGGAACAGGATCCCTGTCCTTTCACCCCTTCCCTGCCAATTCTAATTCAGGCAGGCCAGTAGTGGACAAAAAGTCACTCTGGATATCACCCCGCTGGTGCGAAGTGCTTCAGGGACTCCATCCTCGCTCCTAATGGCCATGCGCTCCTACGTGCTCCCCGTTCCCTCCTGCGCCCACGGCCATTATATTCAGAGCAGCAACACGGAGGCCAAGAGGTGAATGAGCCTGAGAGTTAAATTACCTCTCAGCCGCAGAGAGTAATTCTCCTAGACAAGAGGGAGTGCACTGATGCAGCAATAACGCCGCAAGTTCTCCCTGCTTCTCGTTATGGTCCTGAAGGCAGATATTCCCTTGCCTTTCTGTTTACTGTAGGAGATGTGTCATCTGCCGACTTGAGGACAGCAGCGACAGCTCAGTATATGTTACTACAAAGGAGATGGTGAGGGGCCTGCGTCTGCCAAGAAATTAAAATGTAAGAAAACCAGTTTTTATGTGATGGACACAGCGTTAGAGGTGGCAAGGCCCAGGCGAATGGAGGGGTCCGTGGATGTAACGGGACCAGCCCTGCAGGCAGCCTCTGCAAGCCTGTGGTGCAGTCCTAATGCTCGTCCGCTAAACACGAGCCTGTCCTGAAAAACCGGGAACCATGCCTGGACCTGGGTGCTCTGAAAAATCAAATTTGCTTGTAAGAGAGCCAGAGGACTCTGCGGTAGCTGGGAAGAGGCTCCTGCCTGACACCAACAGCCACAATGCATCCTATTGTGTGCAGCCTGAATAAAGGTGCAAGTGTTATCCACAACTGCTGGCGTACGTTGGGTACTCAGGAGCTGGGGCCAGCAGCAAGTCCTGGCCGTCGGTAGCCAGTGCTGTCATCACTAGATTCACACCTACACAGATTAAGTAAAAAAATAACTTAAAATGCTACAAGGTCATGAATTTTTAGAACATCCAATGTATTTTTATTTCAGTAGAATTTCTATAGCAAACTTTGTTTGACACAAGTGGTCATATTTTACAGAAAGCATAGGTCAAAGGTACCTATGGGAGAGGAAAGCCCTGCAGTCCTGCACAGTGCTAGGACCCCTGGCTTGCATTACAGTATCTTTGTGGCATGAGAAGATCACCCATACACTGGGCTGATTCTTCATGGGGTTGTTAAGACGGTTTTAGAAACAGATTGCGGCAGCTGTGGAAGACAAACTGGTTGCCTTACACCAGATGTTTTGCCCTGACAGCTCATGCACATACTAATAATGCTGTCCTTATGCATGCTGAGGAGGAGGGATAACTTTGAGGGGGAACAGTCTGGAACAGCACGCTGGAATTTCTTCCGCCTGTCAGCACAGCCTCGATGTTATTTGTAATTTTTATGCATTAGTGTCCTGGCATCTCTGTCCATACAAAATTAGACCCTGTGGAAGAGTAATTTTTTGCCTGGCTTCCTAAGGAAATGAAGCTCATTGCAACCATGTTGCTTGTGTGTTGTTGTGGTTTAACCCGGCAGGCAGCTAAACACTACACAGCCGTACGCTCACTCCCCCCTGCCCCAGACGGATGGGGGAGAGAATCGGAAAAAAAAAGTAAAATTCATGGGTTGAGATAAAGACAGTTTAATAAGACAGAAAAGGAAGGGAAAATAATAATAATAATAATGATAAAAGAATATACAAAATAAGTGACATAGAATGCAATTGTTCACCACCCACCAACTGATGCCCAGCCAGTTCCCAAGCAGCGGTCACTGCCCCCCGGCCAACTCCCCCCAGTTTATATACTGAGCATGACGTCACATGGTATGGAATGTCCCTTTGGCCAGTTTGGGTCAGCTGTCCTGGCTGTGCCCCCTCCCAGCTTCTCGCTGGCAGAGCATGGGAAGCTGGAAAGTCCTTGACAAGTGCAAGCACTGCTTAGCAACAACTAAAACATCGGTGTGTTATCAACATTATTCCCATCCTAAATCCAAAACACAGCACTGTACCAGCTACTAGGAAGAAAATTAACTCTATCCCAGCCAAAACCAGGACAGTATCCGTCTGAGTCCTTATTTATCCTTTCTGTAATAACTTCTAAGCCCCTTGGTTCATTTAAACCAAGTTTGATCAGTAACAGGCTCGAAAATAATTGTGTTTCCACACATTGCATGAAAATAGACAGCCAAATAGAGAAGCCCAAATTATGGCCCCCACTGGTAGACAGGCTTTAGCTTGAATTCACACCGGAGAGTCCACATCAACATGTAGACCTTGCCAATGCCCAACACCAGAAGAAGGTTCAACTGGACATCATGCCTTCTTAGACAGCTATCTGTCAGCCCTGAGACACAATCCAAGCTACTTGGTCCTGGTCCTGCTGAGGACAGCGGGGTTATTTATCAAGACAGGGGGAAATCACACCTGCAGTTTTACCCAATCTAGTGGCTTTCTGACCCGAAACAGGGAGTCCAACCTCTGTCCTTGCTGCAGCTCACCCCAGTGCCAACTACATAATCCCCTCCCTCTTGTGCCACTTCTGGCATTCATAGGACACAGTGCCGAGCTAATCTGATGCGCTACATTGGCAGAAAAATAACCTAGCAAAGAAAGCGGATAGCTTTTTGCTGGGTTAGTGAGTTGAATTGGCTCAGCACAGGATCTACGGAGCATGAGGTGGGTGTTAGAAGGAAAGGGAAGAGCTGGTGGTAGGGCAGAGGGCAGAGGGAGAGGTGAGCTGGGTAAAAATGGAGCAGGATCTTGCCCTGTCAGAGCAAGCGAGTTGTTAGGTAGGTTCAGCCGAAGAGTACCGACAGCTGTAATTGCGTGTGCTACGCTAATTACAGAAACACAAAATAACCAGCTGTGAATGAGACTGTTCCACACTGACTCCTTTGCATTTATTAGATTGTGCATGGAAATTAACAGGTTGGTTTTTAACAGTGTGGAGATGCAAGCCGTGACACAATGGGACAATAAGAGACACAGATGACTACTTCTTGAAGGTGATTTCCTCTGAAGCAGTGACATTCAGGTAGCACAAGAGATGACATGATTTCTCTGGTGCCTTTCTGGGACTTCGACTAAAACTGAATTAGTCCGTCTACATTTAAGAGTTATGCCAGTTCAAGTATGTCCCACGATGGTTAAACCATGCTCAGGGAAAACACAACTATATAAAAGACCTCCTGGAGGGCTTACATTAAGAGTAGGAGGGAATAAAAAGAAGAGGCAAGAATGCTTCTTATGCTGACACATCTAATATCCCGCAGTCCTTACACAAACCTGTGTTTAGTGCCCTTTTACTGCCACTGAATATGCATGAACCTCCTAAAAATGTTTATGCTAGGACAAGCACTTATTGCTGAATCCTCGGAACTAAACACCTACTAAATAAAATCAAATCAGTCTTTCAGAGAGATTTCAGGTTAATGGTAAGCATTTTCTGGGAGCGTTTTCCAATAAAGCAAACTGTTGTCATTAAAAAGAGACTTTTCAATCAAAATACTCACCCACAAATTCTCCACGCCTTTATATATTTTCTAATGAAAAATGTCGGGTTTTGGAAACCAAAACTGTTCACCCTGCAGCTTTTATTAAAAACCACTGGAGAAAAACAATAAAGAAGACTTGTCCTTGTACAGAAAGACCATTTGTCTACCCAGAACTTTTATTTAAACAAAAATTGTAATTCTTTCTAGCTTTTAATTCTAAGAACACATGTGTATAGACCTCATCTTAGTGTCACATATGGATACTCAGCTTGTATTTCTGGCCCCTGTAACTTGAAGGCCGTTCAGCGTAAGCGCAAACCAAATCCGTGCTCGTCTCAACCCAAAACCCACTGACGAACTAAAATGCCAAGGCAGGACGGGGGTTGCCCAGCCAGGATTTGACACGGGGAGTTTGGTGGTGGTGATGTGTGGCCCGACACCCTACCATCCTCCCAAGATCAGAACTGCTTCCACATGCATTACTAAAAGCTGATTTTGCCTTTTTTCAAGCAGTTGCAGCCTCCATAGGGGAAAACACATCTTTGCAGAGAGCTGGAATAGTGTAAGGACCAGGAAGTGGGGCAGGAAGGAAAATCGGAAAGAGAGTTATCCTGGACAGACACAATATTTGCCTAGAAAATATTGCCTAGATTAACTGAAAGTGCAGGTACTCTTACTTGATTTGACATACATACAAGGGAAAAGGATATTTAAAAGTGCAAGTGTTGTTAGCAGTCCTTGCAGCTCCTGCTGGTAGATCTGGTGAAATTAGTGAAAAGTTAAAAAAAAAGAAAACAAGAGAGAAGAAAAAAAATGCCTTATTAATTGTTATTATATCTTTCTGTTGTGGTCAGATGAAGAAGTCAAACAAAGCCTTTCATACATCTGATAAAACTCTGAGTGCTGCTTATTGAGGTTAAATTCTGCTGGTTTTTGAGGATTTAGACAAATCCATTCCAGCAGAGGATTAAAGATCTGTTCCCACTGAGGTCAACAGCAAAACTTCAATGGCAAAGCAGACGCCAGATCTGAATCAATACAGGAACCAAGCCCCATTTTCAGGTTATTAAAGGAGTTGTGAATTTTCCAGCATACAAATTTCCTGTAGGAACTTTTTCTTTCTGCATTTTTAAAAAAATTCTGATCAATTCCTCCCCCCCTTGAAAATTCAGATGCATTTAGTGAGGCGCTGTGCTGAAATGGAGCGTATTTATTGACAATGAAATGAGAGCAGTACACTTCCAAGCAATTTAAAAATAACTCCCTTCGATTAGTTTCAATGCAAGGATGATAGCACAGAGGATTATTTTTCTGTTGTAGTAAATTATTTATGTGAAAGTTGTTTTCCTTTTAACAAGTAAATCTTCCTAGACACAATTGCATTAGGTCTCTTGAATTTCATAATGGGGTTATCAATGAATGCACACAGAGTTTCAAGGTAAGCCTAAAATGCAGCTATGTTCATGCGGTGTAGAAAATCGACTGCGGTATTTCCATGGGCAGGAGTGCTCTTCCACATCCCTTCCCCAGTGGGGGAGGCAAAATCAGAGGCTGCTACTGTGGGGTTTTTTTTCCGTCTATCACTTGTCCTTTGCGGGAAATAATGTTGGATTAAGCAGTGGCAACATGTTAACAGCTCTTGCAGTGAGAATGGCACACAAGCCTCAACCGGAGCTCTCTTGCAAGCTGCACCACTGTCGTGGTTTAACCTCAGCTGGCAACTAAGCACCACGCAGCCGCTCGCTCACTCCCCCCCGGTGGGATGGGGGAGAAAATCGGAAGGGTAAAAGTGAGAAAACTCATGGGTTGAGATAAAGGCAGTTTAATAGGTAAAGCAAAAGCCACACACACAAGCAAAGCAAAACAAGGAATTCATTCACTCCTTCCCATCGGCAGGCAGGTGTTCAGCCATCTCCAGGAAAGCAGGGCTCCATCACGCCTAACGGTTACTTGGGAAGACAAACGCCATCACTCCAAACGTCCCCCCCTTCCTTCTTCTTCCCCCAGCTTTATATACTGAGCATGACGTCACATGGTATGGAATATCCCTTTGGCCAGTTTGGGTCAGCTGTCCTGGCTGTGTCCCCTCCCAGCTTCTTGTGCACCTCCAGCCTGTTCAGTCAGTAGAGCATGGGAAGCTGAAAAGTCCTTGACTAGTGTAAACACTACCTAGCAACAACTAAAACATCGGTGTGTTATCAACATTGTTCTCACCCTAAATCCAAAACACAGCACTGTACCAGCTACTAGGAAGGAAATTAACTCTATCCCTGCTGAAACCAGGACAACCACGCCGGGAGCCCTTTGCCAGGAGACTGTCCCCATATAACTCTGCGTCACCTCATGCCTGGAGACCCCACCAGGACACAACGGAGGGGACACAAGTACAAGGAGGGAGAGGAGTGGTCAAGCAGCAGGCATCTCCCCATCTCCTCAGTCCCACACCAAACCCCTACCTACAGGCATCCCAGTCCCTCAGGAGATGTCCATCAGCCTCTGCACCAGATATCAGTATATATGTCCCTGTTTCAGCATTACTTTTTTTTCTGTGCAGCAGCAATTTTAATATTCTTCTTTTATCGCCACATGAAAAGTCTTGCCTTCCTTCTGCTGTTCCTTTCATCTTACTATGGACAAATTGATGATACAGCAGTAACTGCCCCCCACTAGATTTTGGGGTCAGTCCTATGTAGGTTGTTATGTAGCAGAATATGCGACGGGAAGCAGCAGGATCCTCTGCAGACCAATTTTTCAGGTGATGCAAAGTCAGGCACAGCTTATTTTCATATCTTCCCCTGACGCTGTTACATGCACGTAGGCTCTCTATGCAGTGCCAGGGATTAACTGAAACCTGTCCAGTTTATATGGCACTTATAGAACTCTTGCTTCTTGCTACATACAATAACGTGGCATCACAAGCAAACAGATATTAGACACAGTAAGCAAGAGACTTGTCTAAAGCTGAATGCAGGCAGCGCATTACAGGTATGGGGGGAAGAGTGAAGCCCAGACTGGCTACAGGGAAGAACGGGGATATGTGTTTTGACTGAATTTGTTTTAAGAATCAGCTATCAAGAAAAATCAGGCTTCTTGATAAGGGAGGGCACTTTCACGGACACGTGACTGGTGTACAATGATGCTTCTCGGAGATGAGAACAGGAGGAAAAAGACCAGCAAAACACTGGAGTCTGCTCTGAGGACCAGTTTGCCCCCAAAGAGAGCCCAACGGTACATGTAAGTAAGGACCATGAGCAAAGGGAAGGGGCTGAGGTTGGCAGTGTCGGGGGAGCCTCCCAGCAGGGACCCCCAGCACCTAAGGTCGAGCAGTGCCCAGGTGGGAAACCATATAGCCGCCAGGACCTGCTCTGACTTTCAGATGGACTTTGTGAACACACTGTGTTGTTTTGGTCACTGTTTTTCAACGTGTCAACCAAATGTCTTGGTGTCTACTGTGGCAGAATAAACTCCTCATTGTCTTCCCTAACATTGTCTACCTACCACTGGGGACTCAAGGTGGCTGGAGAGATTCTGATTCTGCCATTCCTCAGGAAGCAGCTGACCTCATTTGAGGCAAGGCGGTGAGGAAACCCTGGGAGGACCCTCAGGCTGTGTTCACGCTCATAGCCCAAATAGTGCCAAGCCCCATTCACTGGCACGCTCCATGAAAATCCCTTTCCCCCAGAGCTGCCTGACAAGGAGCAAGTGGAGGAAGATGCCAGGCATGCAGCTGCAGGCATGGCCGTGCGAGTAACCACATCTGAGAGCATGACACCTTATGCACCAAACACTACCATTTTGGTAAAAGCAGTTTAGCTGCTTTCCATTTGGAAAATACCTGAGCCCATTTGCTGTATGGTAGCCCTGGATCTTGCCCTCTGACTGTGAACAACTGTATCATCTGCCGACCAAGAAAAGCACAGCCCAGCTGTTTTTGTATACCACTTCTTATAGCTTCCTAAAGTAGGAGGGGAGCGCTGTGTAGCTAGTTTACAAGTGTTGGAAGGACTACATCAATTAGTTGAATAAGCAGGTATTTATTGCAGTTCTGCAATGTCAATGAACTGAGAAGGCAGCCTGAAGTGAGTGCTCTTGGCATTTGCAAAACATTCTGTATTTTCTCTCCTAAGGTACTCAGTTCAGAAATGTCTATCAGTTCTAGGAGAGAATATCTTTAACTTCAAAAAAGATTTAATGATCACCCATAAATAACAAGGTAATAAAAATTAAGTCAGACATTGGACAATGTTTGTCTACAAATGATGCCCTCTCTGCGGGGCTCATGAAGAAGAGGAGCGTTTCAGTGGCAGGCAGAGCACCTCTCGCTCACCTTCCCACTGACATTGTCGTGCGGTGATGCTCAGGATGCCGCCCCAGCAGCGCGGGGAAGAGCGTGGGGAGCAGCACCTGGCCCCCGGGGCAGCTGTGTCGCAGCGCTGCCGACCTCTGGCTCTGCTGCACCGAAAGCCGCGATTCTAAGTAAATTTCCAGATCTGAGCTTTTCTCAGGAACTGAGGTGTTTGGTGAACTCTCTAAACTGCCAACACAATATATATGTCTATCAAAAATATTGGCTTGATAAAAGTAGACGGTGACTTAGACTGCCTACAAGTGCTTCTCCTAATTTGCCCTTGAGAATTTAAACTTTCAGATAATCACTCTTGGGAGTGTAACTCTTCTGGAGGCAACCATGGTTTGCAGTTTTAACCTTTGAATTGAGTATTTTGAGATCTCTTTCCTTTTTCTGTTCAAATACAAGCCAGAAAATACATTCAGTACATTTATTTAGACTAGTTGAATCTCTTATGCAGCTATGTATATCTTCTATTTTTTGATCTTCTGAAAGCATATCTTCATTTTTTACTTTGTTTTAAAGCTGATTACAAAAGAAAAAAATAATAAGTTAAACAAACTAAAAAGAAAATAGAATTAAATAAAACAAATGGCAGCAAACAAATTAACATATTTTACATGGTTCTGTTGTGGTTTTATAAGAAAAATGTTAATGCGATTAAACAAATTACTTCCTGTCATTCATAGTGGTCCATCTAATGAGATGATGTATCAGGGCAAGAGAGAAGTTCTGAAATTTGGCTTTTTAATTACCTAAGCACAAAGTTTAGGAGCTTCAGAAGAACAAATGAGATCCTTGTAGTTTCTGGAGGAATGTTCTCTTTTCTTTCCTGAAGAAAAACAACAAATAATTATTAATATATCACGGAACACCAAGAATTAGTGACGTGCGTTGTACAAATAGATGCTGGTCTTTACGCTATTTCTTCAGCAGCATCCGCCAAACAGTCTGCGCTTTTGATGGAACTGATCTAAATTACAGATGGGCCAAAACTGCTTTTCAGGGTCAAATTTGGTCTGATTTTAAAAGGCTTCTTATTGATTGAAAGTGGATCTGAAATCAGGCAGAGCTAGACAAGGCCCAGTTATCAGCAGATCCCATTATGCCGAGCGGAGGGAGTTACGGCCGGAGCTCTGCGTGGCCCCTGCAAGTTAAGCATATGCTTTAGTGCTTTGCAGGACTCGTGCCAGAGATCTCCATCCTTTACAAGATGGAGTTACCAAGCTGATGGACATACTCCAAAAGAGGGCTCCGTAGCAGAAAAAGCAGCAGATGAAAAACCTTAACTGAAGGCTTCTTTTCTCCTGAATGGCCAAGAACAGAGGGGTCCTCTCAAAAGCACCCATGATTAAGATAAAGGGGATTACAGCACTGTCACTCAGAGCAGCTACATGCAGTGCATCCTTTCTAACCTAAGAGAAAAGAGATTTGAAATGCTGATAGACCTTACTAATAGATACAGGCTGCAAATAGACTGTTGCAGAGAAAAAAAGCTTCTCTTATAACAGCCATGGCTGCTACACCTTACAAGCTAAGAATGTGTAAAGGTAGCCAAATCTTTCTGAGGAGAAAAAAATCGGATATAAACAAGCAAGCAACCATAGATTGTTTCAAAAATAGGAGTGCTGGACGCACGAGAGCTCAGGGGTGATGAAGAGGACACGCAGACAATGCCAGCTCAGTCTGAGAAATCCTTGTAACAGATTCTGATTTGCTTATCTCTCCTGCTTTCATTTTTCTCCTATCTTGGGTGAAGGGTTTGTGTTTAATAACATCATTTGCATCAGTGTGTCCCAACTGACCAAGGTACTAGGGCTGGGAGAGATTAGCATGGTAATCTCATTCTGATGGATAAAATTAGCAAAGATATTCCCCTGAATGGAGAGCTGCCATTGGCGAGCTGCCGTGCTTAGAATCAATTACTAAATTACTTTGAGCTCTAAGTCGACAGTAACAGAAAAAAATTGGCATCGACCGAAGTGAAATAAGATAAAAAATATGCGATCATTAAATCTCTCGCTACTATTCGCAAATGTGACTCACAAGAACTGCACAAAAAATAAGGCAGAATTTAATTTTTAACAGTGGTCCCTGTCATCATTTCAACCAGAGCTGCTCAGTGCATGGAAGCGCAGCTCTACCTTGCTACCCGGCTGCTCGGAGGAAGAGCTGGGCTGCTCGCAGCTCCCACCCTATGCTGAGCAGGGCACTTCGTGGGGACCAAAAGCCAGAAGACCAGCTTCTGTATGTGCAAGCAGAGCAGGGTAGAGAAAGGCTTTGCCAAGGCATAAGGCCTTCCTTCATGCTGTAATTATCTGCTTTCTGTGTAAGCGTATCCTATGTACTTAATGCTTGGCAAGCAAGGAGAAGGGTAGGTCCCTGCCCCAGACAAGGCACAATCTGGAGGCTTTTCTGTGCATGCACACACAGTGTACGAAATTCACAGTAGTGAGTAAAGCCCCATGTGCTCACCTTGCTTGCCCTAGCACCAAAAAAAAACAAAATTAAAAAATTTCTATTATTACTGCAAAAGGTATCTTAAGAGCAATATCATGCTGTTTATAGCATAGTCAGGGGTTTGCCCAGGCTTAAACGTGCCCAAAATCTCTCATCTTCACTCTACACAGACCCGCACTGCCCATTTGACACGCTGGGCAAGGCAGAAGTGCTCTGCAGTGACGGAGATGGTCAGAAGGACCAGCGTTTGCATTACTATGGCTGAGCTTTTGGAAGTATCTACAGACTTCAGACTGCTGGTTTTTGACTGCCCCAGTTGAGAGCAATGGCACACAGGTCTGGCTTTCAGAAAATGCCAGACTTTCAGAAAATGCCAGCTGAACACATACAGCTAAAGACCTCTCAAATCGCTAGCTGCTTCTACTAGTCCTTCTAGACTAAAGTCACAGAAGCTGTAGATAAATAGTCAGTCCATCTTTTCTGGAATAGAGGAAATGCGAAAGAGAAAAACAAAATAAAAAATTACCATGTTACCCAGGATGTAGGACATGGGACATCCTAGCTTCAAATATTACCCACTACCTTAGCTACAGTCAGGAAAAAAATGGGCTTCAGAATGAAAAATATCCAACTAACACACGATCAGTAGGATAGCAGGGATGTAGAAAAAAAGAAACGTGAAAGAACCTTTTATCAGCTTTAAACACCGGGAATCACAGTAGCATAAGTAATTGATAATATTATTAGCACAGTATACATATCAGCTGTCGGGATATTATGAGGACTGAATCCAATCTCTGTTGAGGGAGTCAGGGTCAACATCATTAACTATAGATCCTGTCCTGGTTTACATATAGAGCCCTCAGGCCAAGTGTCTGCCAGATACATCTCTATAGATGTGCATAGCTATAGGACATACAGGGGGCTAATCACACACATCAGTAATAGACAACAAGCTTTTGTTTATCTGAAGGTTTACTGGAATTAACTGATTAGTGTCAACTTGACACAATAACTTTTGTCTACAATGTAGTAGATCATTTTGATGGTTTTATTGATGGAGTGTTGTCTAATGTAAATTGTAAAGGTAGTTGAATGAAGTAGGAAACATTTTAGTTAAACAGAAATTGAAAAAGCCGGTAGCAAACATATCCTTAAAATGTCACATTCTGCAGCCTTACAGATACCATGATAATGATAACAATGATGGCAACAACAGTAAGTAAGGAGAATTTAAAATGGAAATAGACACCACCTATTAATAAATGTATCTCTTACATAAATCCTCAGATGATATTCTGATGTTTAAACTAACATAAGATAAATTTGACATATCTCTTTCTGAAAACAAAATTAGTCTAGTAAAAGAAAAGAGAAAACGAAGTAAAATACATTTATTTACCTAAAACCCATAGTGGCCCAATTTAGAATAAAAGTATGAAAAATATTTAAGAAAAAAATG
Organism: Aptenodytes patagonicus; assembly: GCF_965638725.1. Taxonomy (NCBI): domain Eukaryota; kingdom Metazoa; phylum Chordata; class Aves; order Sphenisciformes; family Spheniscidae; genus Aptenodytes; species Aptenodytes patagonicus. Next base: position 27,635,231 of record NC_134952.1, on the reverse strand, counting down.
TCTGTTGGGGTAAATTAAATCTTTGCATAGATTCACAACATTATTTTCTGTTTCTTGTTAGCTATAATTACTTTCTTCCATAGTTAATACAGAACACCGTTTGCTTTCCTCTGCTGGGTGTCAAATAGCTTTTATGAACTAGTCTAGGCTTTCTGTTCTCATGGCTTCACAGCATGGTTAGGAGTTCATGGTTTGGAACTACACATGATCATATTCATCTTCTAACATAAATGACAATAGACTTCTTTTCTGGCTCAGCTATTAGATTATTTAGTGCAACTGTTGGACAATCTTCTTTGAAAGTAAGCTCAGGGAATACAGTGATTACGTTGTGAATGCTTCAAATAACAGAAAGATGCTATATGGTCTGCTATATTTATATTCTGCTATAAATAACAGAAAACTAATTCACATTCTTTTATAACTTCAAAATCACCTTTCCTTTCCTTTCCAGGCACAAACTATTCTCCCCACAATAGCAAGTCAAAACAATTAGGCTAAGACAAGGGGGATACTGTGTGTCACAAAACGAAGTAATTGAATTTAGGCAGTATTATCAATGATGCCCAGTTCCAACCGTTGAAGCTGCAGTTAGTAACCCCAGTCTGTCCCTCTATCAAAAAGCTATTTATTCTTCATTACTGCCTATCCCTGGGTTATAGGGATTCATTGTAATTGTAGTAACTTATAGGAGGAACAGTTAGTGCAATGATATTATGGAAATAGCCATTTCATAGCTCATGGGCAAAGTAGTATCAAGTCACAGCTTTCCAGCAGTTGTCAGCAATGGGGAAATCTTGTCTGTGTTATCAGCCTTGAGGATTCATTACATTTGTTTGGCTTATAGCAATGTAAAGAGTGAAACTGTCACCAGAGAAAAGAATGCCGTTTTAGAGATGCTGTCCATGCGATTCCTATAGAAATTTATACACAAGGTCTGCAAAACTGGGGACAAAGCGTGCTGTCCCTTGGGGACACAGATTACCCAGTTTAGATCAGAAATAGCCAGACTGACATGGTTCCACTTTGGCCATAGACACAAGCGTAGTCATGGCCCCCTCTTGATCTGTCTCAGACTAATCCTGCCTCCTAACTGGAGGAGGGCAGCACATGTCTGAATGAGTGCAATTTCCAGTACTAAGCTTTCAAAAGGTTTTATTTCACATGCCTTTAAATCTGAGGATGCACAAAGTCACAAGAGCTTATTACACGGAAGGCAATGAAAGTAAATGGATGCTTAGATAGGTTGTGTCATTCTTGAAACACAAATGAAATTAAAACAATTCATTTTGTGTGCTTTCCTACCTAAGAGTACATTGATGCATCCAAGAAATCACAGCCCTTCTCCAGCAGCATCTGACTTAGCAGTTTTCTGAAGAACTCTGCTTCTCCCTTCAAAAACACACAGGTTTGTTAAACCCTAAGATTTGGGCAGAGCTGGGTGCTACTTGTCTATTTATTAGACATAGACATATTCAAATCTATGTTTGTCTGAAACTGGCAATATACATTTTCAGCCCAGATTTCCACCTACTTACTAGAAAAAATAGCTTGAAATGGGGCTTATTTTAAGGCTAGGAAAAAAGGTCTCAGTTTTGGAAAGCAAAATGTTTCACGTGGTTAACTCTTAAACAGCTAACCAAGTCACTTGACTTGCATGCAAACAAAGCAAGTCACTGTTACCCTGCTTTAAAAAGTAGCTCCTGGGCAAAGGTACATAACCTATCTTAAATATTTTGGTTCATTTTAAACAGGATGTTAAAATATCTAGCTATTGATTTTCTGTGGCCCTTACATGTAGTTATTTGCATTATAAAAGTTCCATTATTATAACATCAAGTCAGAAGCAGCTGATAAGATCTAAACACAATACAGCGTGTAAATTGTGTAAAACACGATTTATTCTTATGGAGTATCTTTTATAGAAAACATAAAAGAAGCTTTTACATGTAGCTATACACTTTCAAATGTGATTTGCAATTGTGCCCGGTAGCGCACAGTTAAGTAGAAGTATGAAAAGAAAGAAAAAGACCATTTGTGGTCTATATGGCCAGGTACAGCAGAGACTACAGCGGTCAGGAGAATGGCAGAGAATGACAGCACTTTTCCCAATGGTGCCTCGAAAAGGTGGGTTTGGACTAAATAACTCTTTTTGTGTGAGGCTCTGATTCCTCCCTGACAGCCCTCAAAGAACTGGGAGGAAGGAGATGTTTGGTTGTAACCTCACTTTCCTGTAGCAAGCCGACATATTGCAAGCATAAGCAACAATCCAGAGAGATGCTGGAGATCTCTAGAAGATGCAGATGATGCTCTGTCAATGCAGGAATATGCCTCAAACGTGCAACTGAGACAGATACCACATGTATACCTCAAATGCATTTATCAAAGTGTAGCTATTTCTATAGTGGAAAGGAGAAATCAGTTTAGAGTTCATGCCATGGGAAATATGGACATCCTCACCATGAACTTCAGCACAACATCCCATTTCTATAGCAAATACCCCAGCTTCTTCGGCATCTACAGGGAGAAGGGAGTATTTGGGTTTAAGCTCTCATTTGAGAGAGAATTTGTTTTTCCACAAATGCTTCTTCCTCAGACCAATTTTGAATGCGAGGTGGCCTCATCAGGTATCATGACAACTTCCATCGGTTTTCATCCCTTTGGCAACTTGCCTTTTGTTCCATCTTCTGCTGCCTCCTTGTTTCTTTAGAATCATAGAGTCATAGAATCATTAAGGTTGGAAAAGACCTGTAAGATCATCGAGTCCAACTGTCGACCCAACACCACCATGTCCACTAAACCATGTCCCTAAGTGCTGCATCTACACGGCTTTTAAATACTTCCAGGGATGGGGACTCAGTGACTCAGTGACCTCTTTCTCATTGCATACATCTTTTCCAGGAGATGTTTGAGCACACAGCTCTCTCCTGCATACATTTCTTCTGTCTTAACTTTTTCTCATTTTCTCCAGAATGACTTTTGCCATCTCTTTTTCCATTTCACCATCAGTGTAGTCCTCGACAGCTAAAAGGTGCGTATTCTTACTGTTGATCACCTTGGCTCTGAACACCACCTAGGAGTCTTCCTCTTTTCCTCTGCCCTTGCACCTTCCTCTGTCATCCTACTAGAGCACTGAAAAAGATGAGATATATCATAGTGGAAGATACTTCCATTTTGTCGCTGGGCTCACCGTGCAGAAGCAATATAAGGTATCTTTGTGCCCAGTATAAGCATCCCGAGTGCACAAGTTCAGCACACTGAATAATATGAAATACATAGGTTATATCTCTTTGAATATGAAGCAGTTATCTTCGTGGCAAAATCTTCTGTGATCATTAAGACCAAAGGATAAATCTGAGTCAAAATACTTCATAACACATTACCCCATGATTCTGTATTTAATAGCAATCTTAAATTAGAATAACAAATAAGAAGGAAAGCATCAAAATTGCAAATAATTAGGAGTTCAAAAGAGTACTTTGTCATTATGATTAAATGATTTTTTAGGTTGGCATAAATAGAGAAGTAATCCTGAGAGATATGTTTTGTATCCCAATGTAATATAAAAGCTGCGTATTATATAAAATTAGGAGGAATGAAAAAACTTGCTTATCCCAGGATTATAACTGCTTTATCTCTGCCAAATTTTCTCATTGGGTCAAATGCAAAGACCTTCATGCAGTAGTTACCAAGGCTTTCTTCAAGCAAAGTCCTCTTGGCCTCATAATTTTCTCTACAATTTTCACAGTCTTACAGGCAAATCACAGCTGCCCAATGGCACAATTCATCGGTCATGATATGCTACTAGATATACATTATATGCATGTGTAGGTATGGGGGATGTGTGTGCATATTATGTAATGATGTGCAAAACACAGAATATATATTATTTAAAGTATAAGATGAGAATGCTATTTCAATCACTGCTAATTTGCATTTCATATTCCCAAAACATCATAACACTATTATAAGGTATTGATCCAAGCATGACCATTTGATTTCACATCAATACTAATATGACTTTTCTGTGATCTGTTGACATGTGGGATTTTCTGAGTGAAATACATACATACCAATATCCAACTATTTTCACTAGTAAAACTGGATTCAGCTGTTCTCTATGAAAAGCTGTTGGTAAAAATGTAGATCACCTTGTCCCAAAACTTGAATTTAGATTTTACTAGTAGACTTAGATTTTTATTCTTACTGCTTTCCCAAATCTCTTTCCTTTATCTCTTTGATATAATGGTGTCTTTCTGATACTGTTTGTTGTCTGGAGCCATATTCAGTATCCTAAGCACAAAGCACTGGCAGCAAAAGTGGTTATGCCATTTAGGAGCAAGAGGCCCTCAAAATCTCATTCCCATCCTCAACGTGGTTGTTCTGGACCTGACATAAAGACTGCTGGAATAACAGCCTTCTACTGAGCCTCTCTGAACTATGTAAATAACATAGTTTATTATGAAACAGTTCTTGCTTTGATGATTTTTGCATACAGATGCCAAAATCATATGGGTCCCACAACCCCATTTCTTCTCTCCCACTAGACAGGCGCACAGGATGATACTCAAATAGCCTTCAATCTTGTCAACGCTGCTGATGTACTTCTTCCTACTAAATCCCCGTTTTCAACACTACCCGAGTTTCCGCATAAATCATTATGCTGATTTTTTCTGGTGGTTACCAACTTGAAATCTACCCAGTGGTCAGGGATAATTACCCACCTTTGCTGCAGATATCCAGATGGAGATCCCCTTCCCCATCTGCACACACACATGTACCCACAGAGCCAACACAGTTTCTGCTAAAGACAACAGCAACGTCTCCATTGATTTACCTGGATAAGATCCAGACCTGGATCTTACTGGCATGGGAAGCCTGAAGGGGAGAATGCATCATGTCTGGGAAGAGTGCTATGCGCTGATGACACTCAGTCACTTCAGTGCCACTGAAATCAGCACGTAGAATGCAATTGCGTTTATCTCACCTGACCATCTATGGGGCCTGAGCAAAAACTAGCCAAAAATGGATTCATCACAGATTCATCCCAAAATGAGCCATCCCAGATTCCTCGCAGAAGCCAAGGAACAGCCAGAGATTGTCACTTGCCTCAGGTGAGATGTGCTTCTTTCCCATCATCTGCCAAGACCTGAAAATGGTTCACGACCTCAAAATCCAGCTAGAGCCATCACTGCTTCTGGATCGCGGGGTTACTGCTGGAGGATCTTCTTTCCCAAATGAAGTTATAGTTCATGTTGAAGACTACCAAGAAGCTGAAGTAAGGGTGGAGGAATCCAGTCCCTGCGTGGGACAGGTCAATATGGTCACAACATTCACCTTCAATTCCAGGCACCGTTTTCTGTACGCTTTTGGATGAAGTCCACATTGCAGGAAAAAACCTCAAGAACTTCAGGCTCATCTGGCTTCATAACTTCCTTCCAGCAGCAGTGGCCTTCTAAACCAAACCTGTAATATTGGAAGTGATAAAAGCAAACGTAACTGTGATGAGTTTATATTACATAGGAATTGCATCTCCCCCACACACCCCCAGCCACAACACAGTTGCTAGGTAAAAACTTCATTGGACTCCAGAGTCTACTCAGCAGGGAACAAACTTTAATGGCTGATCCAAAGTAATTTAAATTACATTGTGAGTTTGTTAGAGCCGTATCATCTCCTGTTTGGTTCTCTGGATAGACTGTGTATAAACACAATGCATGTTAGTGTACGTCCTACCATCTACTTACTTTCACACATCACTTTCTTTACTTTTGAAGATATCAGCATATTTCAGTATACAATTACAGAATCTGAAAACTCAATTAATGTGCTATTTACATGAGTATTAACTAGAACAATGCCTATAAATGCATTAGAAAAAAAATCTTCTTACAGATTGCAAATAAACTTTTAAGAACTGACCCAGTGCCAATCCTTTCAGCGCCTGTCTGGATACAGGCAATTATTTTAGTTAATGGCACAGCACAAGGTCCCAGAGTACACACATAAACCCACATTTTCCAAGAGAGATTCAAGCAGGGATTACATAAAAGGTTTTAGTAAAAACTGCAGTCGTCTTCTCATCTGAAGCTATTACCCATTCATATTCTCTATTAATGTAAACAGATAATTTACCCTTAATTTAAGGCCCCTTCACATTAAGCATAATCAGCTTAAGGAAGATATGTGGTCAGCACAAAAAAGATGTAGTTTACATCTTACATCTGCTTTTCATACAAGTTCAGCTCTGCCTCCTGTTGTCTCCAACAAATGGAAACTTCTATACTGCCTTCCCTCTTCAGCCAACACTTGCCAGGTATTTTCACTCTCTTTTCTGAAATCCTAATAGAGGGAGTCTGGGTTTGACCACTGAAGTCCCAATGTCCCACCAAGACCCTTTTTGCACTCCCTTAGCGAAAGATGGACCTTATATAACTTGAGTTTCAATGAAGGAGCCTGTGAACTCATTTTGACTGCAATAAAATGAAAAGACCGTTGATTAGCAGGAAGGCGTTGTTGTACTTTCCAGGTTAGCACTTGAGGCTGACTGGTAGTAGTTTGTTTGTTTGATTGATTGATTGATTGATTTGAATAATTTTTACTGGGAGGCAAAAAATGAACAGCTGCCAGTATTATGTCGCTTTTGCATAGGGGCCTGGGACCATCCATCAGGAATCGTTTGCAAACGGGAGTGCTACTTAAAAAAAACCAGAGCAAATGCAGCCAAGCTTTGATAAGTTGCCTTATAGAAATAATATAGCTGATAAAATCAAAACAAGCAGAGGAGCCACAGAGCAATGTAAGCAGGGCTGGATCCACAGTGATGACACCCCAGCCAAGAGCAGTGATCTAGCTGTGGCCCCGGTAACAACAGCTGATACGTACCCAGGGACTGTTAGTGGGAATGGAGCTCTGACTTCAAACCTGAGCAAACTCTCCGTATTGGAATCACCAAGGGAAAGGTCCCAGCCCATTTGACTCGGTGTTTTCTTGCTCGTCATTTAAGACTGGCTAATTACCATTAGTCTCTAAGGCAGGCAGCATTGCTCTGACCTGTTGCTCCTGTGAGCAGAGCAGGGCACGTTACAGTTTTATGCGGGAGCTGCTGTATACCTCAGCAGGGCCAACACGGAGACCTTTGATTAAACAGCTTAACGCTATTTCCTTCTGCTAGCCCATTCCCTTGTGCGGGAGCTGGAAGTACCTTGCCTGAAGGCACAGTGCATCCTTACAGACAGTAATTCAGGATTGCCAAGCCCTGCCTCCCTGTCACTGGCTACTTATTCTGAGAAAAGAGGCCTTTTTAACTTTCCTATGACCTCTTGACTTAGACATCGTTGTCCTTCACTGTGGGAAAAACATACCTTTCCATCTTTCTTACTGCCTCATTCAACCTCATTGGATTCATTGACACAAACAGGCATAGAAACATAAAATTGCCATAATTGGGTCAGGCCATAGGTCTGATAGTGGCCAGTGATGATTGCTTAGAGGAAGAACAGAAGAAGCAGGGCACATACAGAAGGACCCTTGCCTTGGCAAATCTCTGCTACCAGCAGTTTCAAGGCCATCAGAGAGCTGGAGTTTGTATCCAGACCATCACCTTGTAATGCAAATACCAAAATACCAGCAAACACCAAAACCTTGAGTTTTTTGAACTCATAAACATGCTTTTCATTAAACAACACAAATATGTATCTGCAATTGTATATGACGGAGATCCTTATATGTGAGTCATCAATGTGTTTCGCTGTGCTTCTGTACTTGCAAAGAGAGAGATGGACTTGCACTTTTTGGACATAATAAGCACATAAAGTACGTTTTTTCTATCAACAGGATTTCCTTAATTCTCCTTTAAGCTATTTTCACTGTGCTCTCTCTGCCCCCATCCTACTCTGTGCATTTTATGAGGGGCCCCTCAATTTCTGTGATCCAATCTTCTCGTTCCTCAGCCCCATTACCAACAAAGGCGTCACACTCTCACTCCATACCTTTGTAACTAGGTTAAGGATCAGCTTGCACAGGCAAGCTGCAGTCCCGCAGGCTATTCAACACTAAGGGCCTCATCTACACTCTGCTGAAATCATAGTCTTTAAAAGGTTCAGTAGGTTTTGACTAACTTCATTGAACTTAGAGGCAAGGCCCTGTAAGAGGCATTACTAAATCTGCCCCAGTGCACAGCACATTACACTCTGTAACTTGCTATTTTTGCAATACAGCACATTTTTTCTACAATTTGAAATATAATGCAGTCCTACTATTTCTCCTGCAAAGACATGCCCTTCTGCAAAGGGCATCAAGTATCCCTAGATGTAAAAGTGCTAGGGTTTAAAAAAAGATGCATGATATTCAATATCAATATTTATATAACTGGGAAAAGCACTGCTTAGAAAACAGAAGGTAAAGACCATGTCATTTGTAATGTGTGGGGTGTTTTTTATACTTTTATACTAAGCAGTCTAGGTTGATGTAAGTAAAGACTCTCCTGGGTGAAGCTGAATGGACAAGCACAGCTTTGCTATGCGTTTCTGCTTTACCAAACATGCACAAACTTAAGCCTGTGGTCTTGTGGGGTTGGGGTTTTTTTTGTTGGGTTGTTTTTTTTTTTAATGGGACCAAAATAAGACAGTTCATAAGGCAATCAACAGCCAGGCCTTCTAGCTTTTGGTTTTACAAACTTCCCTATATTTATTCCATCAGGGAACAAAGAAGAGAAGTGTCCAAATCTGGTCCTCTTTGGCTAGCCAATGCCAGGAGCGTGGTTAGGAGCTGCAGGAAGGCATCTCTGCCGGTGTCCGAGTCGCAGCGGCGCCCTGCTGCCTGCTGTCCTTTGCTCGTAATGACGGAAAGCTTTGACCCGGCCACATCTCTGCTTCTGGAGGGAAAAGCAAAGCCTTCTCTTAGGGCTATTTCAGCTCCCAGGACACTTGTGCTGCCCCGGCTCTCCTAGCAGCTGCCCAACGAGCATTTCTGCCTTTCACATCCTCTTGCCCTGCTTACACAGTCTACAGCTAGTATTTTCCTTTTTTTCTTTCTTTTTTTTTTTTTAATCGTAGAAAGGCCTCCCCGCCTAATCTAATTCCCGCTCCTTTGTCACAAGCAGATGTCACTTTTACATCTGTGCGTCTGCTCAAGCGCCCCGTCTCCTCCAGCCCAGCAGATGTTGCCGCCGCCGAGGCAGCAGCGGCCGGGGGGGAAAAGCAAAGCGCAGATCCCTCTGCTGGCGGCCGCCCGAACGCCACGGCCGCTCCGCCGCCCGGGGAAAGGGACAGAGAAAAACTGGGACATCGTCATCATCATCGTCTTCATCATCATTATTATTATTATTATTATTATTATTATTATTATTATTATTATTATTATTATTATTATTATTATTATTATTGCAAATCCCCCCATCCCAACTGAACACGCAGCAGCAGACCAGCCAAGAGCGCATCCGGCCGCCTGGCATCCCGAGCTAGCGCGGAGAGGCGCGGAGAGGCGCGGAGAGGGAGGGAGGCCGCCCCGCTGAGCGCAGGGCCCTCTCGGCCGGGGGACCGCGGAGCAAGGCAGCGCCGGGGCCCGCTTGTTTCCGCGCAGGGCCGCGGAGCCCAGCCTGCGCAGGCACTGGGAGCGGGGCAGCAGAAACAACAACAAGAAGGGGATTCCGCCCCCCCCCCTCCGCGGTGGCAGGTAGCTGCGGGATGCGGCAGAAGCGGGGACGTGTCCCCGCACACCCACGCTTTGGCCGGAGGCCGCCAACACGTGTCACCGGCCCCTCCGGTCCTGTTACCCGCCACGGCTTCGCACCGCTGGGGCTCCGGGGGCAGCGAAGGGCCGGTCCCCGCGGTCCGCCCCCGCGCTGAGCCGCGCACCCCGTCCTGCTCGGGCCCCGCACCGCGAGGGACCGGCCGCGGCGCGGTGGGATGCTCTGGCGGCCCCCTCCGAATAAAGCAATGCAAAAGAAACCCTCGCCGGTGTTTTATGTTTTATTCAGGCGGGTGGGACCGCGTGTAGCCCGCGGAACGGCGGCCCGGTCGGAGCGGGGCCGGGGGGGCCCGGGAGGCGCTTTCCCATGGCCGGCGGCGGCCGCACAAAGGCGCGCTGTTCCCTGTTTTGTTTCGCTGCCTCCGAGCATTCCTCCGGCAGCCCGGGGGGGCGCGGACCGGGCCCCTCTCGATGGCGAAGGGGAGGAAAGAAAAGTGGCTTTTGCACGCCCGGCGTGTTTTTCTCCGGCACCCGCCGGCAGGCCAGCACCCGGCCCCGCAGCTCCGCCCGCCCGCCCGCCCGCCCGCCGCCGCGCATCCCGCGCACCCCGCGCATCCTCCGCACCCCGCGCACCCCGCGCTGCCCGGCTGGGCCGGAGTTTGCGACCGAGACAAAAGGGCTCTTCTGGAAGGGGGGGAAAAAAAAAAAAAAGAGGGGGGCGAAGCAACCGGGAGGCTCTAATTCTATTTGTGCCGCCTGGAAATCAGAAGGGGTTTTTCCACACTTCGCCTTGATTTGATTATTCCTTGGAGATGGTTTCTCTGCCCCCAGCCAGACGCGTGGGGGAAGGCCGCTGAGGCAGTTGGCCTATAGTGGGAATAATCAAATTACCCATTTGCTACAACTTTTTCGGCAGAGCCGCTCGCGTGTAGAAAGAACAACTGGAGCCCAAACCCCGCGGAGGGGGAGCCGGGGAG